>NW_010300000.1:7888-15877 GCF_000700745.2 Antrostomus carolinensis | reverse complement strand
AAACCATTCTATGATTCTATGATTCTAAAAAGCATGTTCAAATAAATAATAAACAATTGTAGTACTCTATCATAGTAGCTAGTATTAATTTTTAACATTTTCTGTAAAGACTTTTAAAATATATTGGGGATTTACAGGATCTCTGTACGATGTAGTCACATGTTACTATGGAGCCGACAAATTAAATTCTTCAGTGTTTTTTATTGCATTGTCAGTGTTCGTATGAACCTTCAAACACACTAAATGTGCAGTCCCTAAAAAAATGAAAATGACATGGGTTTTTACGCCACCACACTAACAAAGTCTTGGGGAGTTGTAAGCAAGGATTAGTGACACAAAACACTATAAAGAAAATACTGTGTCAGTGATCCCTCTGGGAGCTGTTGCTCCTCGGATCACTGATACAACTACCCATAGCTGTGCTAAAGCATTATTTTTCTGATGTTTCCATCCACGCTCTTATCCACAGATTTTTGACAGAGACCATATTGGCACTGAAGAAACAGCTATAATTTACTGTGTTTAATGGATGGCTATCTAAGTCCCTTTAGCCACAAATTACTGACATGAGAGGCTGTTACTCTCCACAGTACCAATGTCTGTCTGAGGAGGTATACTTCATGGATTACTGACAAGGTGGCTTGTAAATGATTACTCTCTTCCAGTTAAATTCTTTTCTGCTCTTATAGACCATCATTCTGATATAGAAAGGCTTAAATTATAAGCCTTAAAGTTGACTTTTGAGTGAACTTCCCAACCTGTATTATAGTAGCATGAAATGCGACCGTGTGATTCTTTTCCCAGCCTGTATCACATCAGCATGAAATAAGACTGTGAGACTTTTACTCCTACAATCCAAAGTCAGGTGCAGAATACAAAAACAGTAGCTTCTCAGACATATCTCAGATCCTGGCCAAATCTGGGATGTGCCCATGTGAAGTGAAATTTACCCACCAGATGTTACCATGCCTTTCTGTCTGCATAATTTGTTTGTTAGATTATATAAAAGCAGGACTCTCTCAGGGCAAAGATGGAGACCTCACCTACAAGTGGACGCACTCTGTTGGACTTCCCAATTGGCAGGGAAGGCTCTCCAAATCCTTCGCTGTGACAAGGCTTCCCAGCTGATGTACAGGATGCGGATGATGATAAGTATTTGGGCAATTGGTGATGTTACTTTCTTAATCACTATGCTTTCTCTTATGTAGTAATGATTAGGTGCCTTACCCTGTTTAAATCTGTACCTTGCTTATTCTTCTTTTTTCCCTGTTTTAAACTAGATTAAAATAAGTTTGTTTTTAGTATTCTGTTGGTGTATGTGTCCTTTTTGCCAGATTCATCAACTGGCAAAACACATTCAGAGATTATCAATGTGGTACTATTGACAGGAGAAAAAGACAATGTCTTGGAACTGTTATATTAGGGAAGACACCAGGCAATTCCATATTCTTTTAATTCATGTAAAATTAACAGAGACTGTAACTTTCTTGGAGCTTGTACTGTGTGTGCCCTGTCAACATTATACAGGAGATTTTTAAAATAATCTAAGGATCTTTCAACTGCATAGTAGAAGGATGTTTGTATATATTAAAAAGAGTAAGTGCTGTACCATTGACACACTACTTCAGCTATGTGACCATGGAATCTGATACATATCCTTATAAGAAGAGAATAGGTTGTCACAAGCAAAGGAACCACCTCACCAACTTAGTCATTTTAGACAGGCAATCTTTTTTATCATGGTTTTATTATCGTACAAAACTGGCATCATCAGGGTGAGTACATACCAGAGAAAAGTCTAGGGCAACAGTAAGCATGGCATTTTAAACAATTGGAATGAGAAAGTGGGAAGAATTACCTCATATTCCTGTGAGAACTTCAAATTGTCATTTGCTTTCAATCTTTCAATGTGATCTGCAAGTTCCAAGATAGGTATTGGGGGATGACTGGCCATACCTGTTGAACAAGATGAAAGAAGAGAATTTGAAGTAAACTACAGTGATGGTATTGGTTTAAAATTTAGAAAATGCAGTAGTTAGAATGGCTAGAAATGTGTAAGTAGTAAAGATGTCATATGTGAGAGAAGCAGGCAAATAGTTTGGTTACTTAAAGCAGGACATGCTCTGGATAGATGAACTCTGAAGCCAAATTAAAAGAAGTCACCAAGCATATTCCCAAAACTAACATTCCTAGTGTAGAGGAAAGAGTTACTGTGATATGAGTCAATGAGGTTAGCTAGGCATGGAAAAATGAGACAGTTAGACCTAATGTCAGCCTCTGCTTTGAGTAATGACTCTTAATGTCATTTCAAACTCCTTCTCCTGCACTGCATGAAATGGAAACTCCATTGAATTAGATGAGGAAAGGTGAGCTGAGAAACAGAAATAGCCCTAAAGGGGAAAGAATAGTGTTTTGACAGAAAACAAAGTGACTTATGCATAATCAAGAAAAATTAACTTGAAGAATGAAGGTTACTGAGGTAACCGGAGACACTTGAACCTGCAAAGTAAATGGTAAAAACCAAAGAAATCAACACAAAACTAACTTATAAAATTAATTATAAAAAATGAAATGGATAGCTTGAGGATTAATAATAATTCATTAAGGCCTAGAAGATTGACTACGTATTCTGAGTAAGTTAGAAATAGTTAAATATTTTATGAAATTTTTAGGTGACTGACATTCACATGCAACTATGAATGACTAGATTAACATGCACCACTGCTTTTAGACAACAGTCACTGAAGACAACATTAGACACCAGACAATTAGAACTTCAAAAATGTTTTCACTAGTAGCAGATTGTAGAGGCAGGGGTTGTAAAGTTTGGCTGGACACGTATACTGACTGCACTAGTTCCTTAAAAGATACTTAATCTGAAACCCCATTTATCAACCCCCAAAAGTACCTACAATCTACTGCAGGTGTAAACATCTTTGTCCACTGATGAAGACATTGAGTGAAAAAAGTAGAAGAGTTGGGAAGCAGAGGTAGAGATGGGTGTGGAAGGGAGTATAGGGACAGCAAGGCAAAAGAAAGAAAGATGTGGGGTCAACTAGAACAATCTGCCAGCTGAAGATTTGCCAGGCAAAAATTTGTGAACGTGTTTGTTTCACGCTATTAGTCTTCATGACCCTTCTTCAAAACGCTTACATTCTTCTTTTCAGGCTTTATACTATCACACCTAAAATGAAAGTGAATTTTCAATTGCTTGTGGTAAGAAATCAGAGCTGGCTAGAAATATTAAGCTAGTGAACCCCAGAATCTCTTGAAATTACAAAGAGAAAACAGTCATGAATCAAGGGGGCTCAAGCTGGAAGACATGGTTTTGTTTGTTTTTTTTTAATACTTGTTTTCTTTTTGATTCTTTGACATTTCAGGCATCATACTACAGTCCAAATTAATGTCTAGCAGCACTGGCCCTAAGTCTTCTGACCCCATACATATATATTTATATATTACCTTCATAGCACATCTGTGATGGTGAGACATTATTTAAAGTAGGCATTAAGGCAAGCTGTCCGTCAACTAACAAAGCAGAATATTCAGATATAATGCGGAAATTTCTTATAAATTTAAATTAACAAATTAGTCTGTAAGTACTAATGTATTTGAATCAGTTCAGTTTGTCTCCCATTTTCTTAGAAATTTAATTTATTAGAACTTGGCTATTCTCAAAATGATTGTGGGTGACAGTCTTCTAATAATTACAGTGATTGATCCAGATCAAGCACCCCTATGGAAAATATGAGTGAAAAGGCACAAGAGAACTCTAGATTGATCCAGAGATGGAGGTGGACTGATGTACATCTAAAACAGTGCTTGAACAGATAAAATAATAGAGACAAAGATGTTTAGACCTTTTCGAGCGAATCGTGGGAGAGAGTTATTATCATATAAGGACTGAGTGGTAGTTTGGCTAGAGAGGGAGGACACAGAGCCAATCAGGGAGGCGTAGGGGACTGAATTACTGCTCAAAGCTGTAAAAAGTAAAAGCCAATCGGAAATGGGAAACAAATTAGTAACAGCAGTAGACCATCATAATCAATCACTCTTGTACATACAGGCACTGCAGACATGCACAAAATAGTGTCTGGAAACTGAACTAAGAAGGTGTCTAAAGGTCCAGTTACCTACTGTAAACATAAAGGACATAAAACCAAAGAGAATGAGACTTGCTCATTACATGATGAACCTGACTAAATCACCAGCATCATGAACACAGATCTCAATAATCAGCTTACTGCAAAGGAATTTTTTTTTTTAAAGATGCTGAACATCCATTGTTTTTAAAATCATTTTTGTTTATATGCTCCTCTGTATGCCACTTGACATTCCTAAGGGGAGATTTCATATTAAACATTTTGTGCAAAATGAAACTTGACATAAAACTGTATTTTCTAAAGAAAAAAAGGAACTAGTTACAACTTCAGAAATTGGTAAATTCTGACTGCATATACTCCCTTTCTCCACAACTCATTTTAGGCACTTACACTTGGACAAATTAACTTTTTTCAAATAATATTTTGTAGTTAACTTATGAAGTGAAGTAATTGCATTTGGTGTATTTTCATCTTTTAAATATATAAAATGCGCTCTACTGAGATGATAGAAGTAGCTATTTTTTAAAAGAAATGCTGGAGGACTTTTGTTATGTAAGCAGTCCATGAATCAAAATAAGCATCATAACAGAATATGCTATGAATGAATGTTTTAAGATCTCATCATATCTCACGCAAAAGCATGAGGCTCCTATTGAGCTTAATGTGTGTTGCATGTGAACAGAATGTAAATAACTTGTTGACTCAAAAACCCAACCCAAAATATAACTAAATACATTTATTTTTGTGGCTACAAATAAGAAAATACACTTATTTGCTGACACACCTCCACATCAATCAACATATGCTATGAAAACACAAAAAATTAAAGACAACATACAGATAAATTACAACAGATCCTGTGACATGCTGGAAAGTAAAAAGAAACACCATGCTGAAAACATGCTTTCAAATTTCCTTTAAAATAAGAAAATAAAGAGATAAACGCACTTAAAAACTCAAACAGGAAAAAACCCCAAAACCACCACATGCGAAACTCAGCTGAAATTATATCCATAAAAAGCTTTTATTTCAAGAATTGGTAGCAGATTGCCAAATGTTATTGATCTTATGCAGCCTAGTAATAACCCCTCCACATGAATTAAATGAGAATGTATGGTTTGATTACAGTGTAAAATTATTTTCTGGTTAACCTGTGGTAAATATATGACTAAGCAACATCAGATATCATATGTGCCACAATTTCAAGGAAAAACTGAGAGAGCAAGGTCAGAATTCATTGTCATATTAACAGGCATTAAACCTGTTAAGTATGCTCCTTCACCCCACTGAAATAAGTGGGTGTTTGGGCCTTGCCATTAGTGCTTTAAATTAGGATTTTGTTTGTTGTCAGTATTCTCTGATAAGGGCTTTTAAAAAACATTTAAGAAACATAATTTATTTACAAATTTGGACCTGTAGGTTGACATGCGCACACTAAACAAGAAGGAAGTTAGAAACTGAACAAAATGCAGAGCTGCTAGCATACAGAATAGTCTAGACGAACTGAAAATGTGACATATTATTTTCACTGAAATTTCTTTGTGAAATGAGTTGTATTTCAGGTCCACATTGAATTAATAATCTGTGACTTTAAAAGATGATTTATTAAATCCACAATTTTATTCAATAACACACAACACCTCCCACACACCAATCTGTGCTGATTAAGATGTTGTCCTTTTATAGAAAAAGGAAGGAATCGGTAACAGTGGTTACTGTTACTGATACTTATCCTTATCAAAAAGATAGAAAGAAATACATAGTTAAAACTTGGACATGAAAAATAGACAAAATGAAAGACGACTCTGATTCAGTAGTAATTTGTCACCCATGAAAATTTAGTAAGCATGCCTTTAGTATATTTGACAAAAAAGATACTGTTACTTTAAAATTTCTTTTTCATATAGTTAGAGCTAAACCAGAGAGTGATCTTACACCTTGTATACAAAGCTAAATTTACAGGATTAGCTCTAGAGAAATATGTTGTTCTGCAACAGATATTCTAAAATAGTTACCAATGTGCATATAATGTTACAAAATAAAGTCACTTTTATTCCAGAAGAATTTATGTTCTTCCAGACTTGATTAATTAATCTGGAATGAAAGTAATTTTTCTGTATAAAAAACTTAGCTGTACCAAGCCCTAGGAGCTGTACAGCCTCATGGCTGAAGCCGCAGCTCTGAGTAAGGTGTAAAAGCCATCTACACTGAGAAAAGAGGAGATCTAGTATTTCAGACCCTGATCTAAAATTGTTCAATATAATAACATGTTGCAAAACTCTTAGCTAAAATCCATGGAAAAAAATCCAAAACCAAACAAAACTCTTGTGAGGAGCAGAACTTTCAACTCCCAGCTAAACAGATTTTGATTGTCTCAGTGTTTTGTGAACACTTACTTCCCTAATAAAAAATGCAGAACTGTAATAATTTTATTTATTTTTCTTGTATTTCAAAGCATCTTATTTAGTTCATAAGAGATAATGAGATAATTGTTTAATTGGCACCGAATTACACAAATTACTTATAAGTGTGACACATTTTATACTTAAATGAGGAAAAAAAACCCAGTCACTTTTGAGGTATGACTCAATTTAATTCTTTGGCTGATTGAAGTCTTTGCCTGAGCCTTGGGTCTCTCATAAGTCACTCAAACCCCTTAACATCAGTTATTTTCCTCTATGTATACTGGGCTTCCTGATTTGAAGAAACCTTTTGTGAAGGCTTAACTATTACTCCTTCCCTACCTTTACTCTCTTAGGTGGCATAGAGACTTGGTTGCACACCAGGTTAATGATTTTAATCCTGTATTTCATAGGAAATTTGTAGAATGAGAAGAATGTGACTGACTTTTCCTCAGCTATCCCAGTTCTGGAAGAATAACAGATTTATAAATGAAATCTTGTATGCTACTGAAAGATTGGATATTTTCATGTTTACTTAAAGAAAACTTGGCATAGCTGTGACCCACTCACTGTCATATAGACTTACCTAACAAATACACGTTTCTGGATAATTCATATGGACATGGGAACTTGTTTTCAGATGTAAAACTGTAGGCTATTCCAAATGTCAAGTCAAAATGTCAAATTAATCTATGGAGTTACTCCATCCAGTGAGGAGTGAAGCCAGAGATGAATTTGATTCTTTCTGGACAAGGTAATTTAGGAAATACTTTAGGTAAGTACTAGATTAGTGAACAAAGAAGTTCTGTATTGACAAGACAAAAAAAGTGAAAGGAAAGCAAGACAATCATAGTTCAGACTGTTGATTTTTATGACATATTCAGGCTGAATTAGAGAAAATGAAAAGGCACCCACTGTAGGAGAAGGCAAGGTTCGGGAGCACCTAAGGAACCTGAAGATGCACAAGTCCATGGGACCTGATGGGATGCATCTGCGGATCCTGAGGGAACTGGCAGATGAAGTTGCGAAGGCATTATCCATCATATTTGAGAAGTCCTGGAAGTCTGGTGAAGTTCCCGCAGACTGGAAAAAGGGGAACAAAACCCCCATTTCTAAAAAGGGTAACAAGGAAGACCCGGGGAACTACAGGCCGGTCAGTCTCACCTCAGTGCCAGGCAAGATCATGGAGCAGATACTCCTAGAAACTATGCTAAGGCACATGGAGAATGAGAAGGTGATTGATGACAACCATCATGGCTTCACCAAGGGCAAATTGTGCCTGACCAATCTGGTGGCCTTTTATGATGGGGTTACCACTTTGGTGGATAAGGCTAAAGCAACTGATGTCATCTACCTGGACTTGTGCACGGTGTTTGACACCATCCCACATCATGTCCTTGTCTCTAAATTGGATACGTGGGTTTGATGTGTGGACCACTTGGTGGATTAGGAACTGGCTGGATGGTTTCACTCAAAGAGTTGTG
>NW_010300000.1:0-7412 GCF_000700745.2 Antrostomus carolinensis | reverse complement strand
TAAGGCCCCACCTGGAGTACTGTGTCCAGTTCTGGAGCCGCCAACACAAGAAACACATGGACCAGCTAGAACAAGTTCAGAGGAGGGTCACAAGGTTGATCCGAGGGCTGGAGCACCTCTCCTATGAAGACAGGCTGAGAGAGTTGGGGCTGTTCAGCCTAGAAAAGAGAAGGCTCTGGGGAGATCTTATAGCTGCCTTCCAATACCTGAAGGGGTTTGCAAGAAAGCTGGGGAGGGACTTTTCAGAAGGGCAGTTAATGACAAAACAAGGGGAAATGGGTTTAAACTGAAAGAGCGTGGGTTTAGATGAGATATTAGGAAGAACTTCTTGACTGTGAGGGTGGTCAGACACTGGAACAGATTGCCCAAGGAAGTTGTGGATGCCCCCTCCCTGGAAGTGTTTAAGGCCAGGTTGGATGAGGCTTTGAGCAACCTGGTCTAGTGGAAGGTGTTGGCAGGGTGGTTGGAACTGGATGGTCTTTAAGGTCTCTTCCAACCCAAACCATTCTATGATTCTAAAAGTACAACATAATTGTGCCTACATCATTGCCAAAATATCACCAAAGATAAAATATTGCTTTCCTATAATTTTTTTTGAAAACTTATGCCTAGCCACCTGTTCTGGGAATAGTTTGTACTCATGGTTAGAATTTAATATTTACCACAATAAGGGTTTAACTTTCTAATTATTTTTGATACTTACATCTGATCAGACCTTTCCTTACACAAAATATATGATTGTTAGCATTTTTTGAAAGACGTTGTTTAGAAATCTTTTAAAGTATTAAAGTTCATGACACCTCAGACTTTTATAGGATTGTTTCCTTAATTTTTCCCTGTGAAATCTGGCAATCTGGACATGCCAATGTAATTTAAAATTTTATTCTCCGACACTTCTTCACATTATGGATTCATTATAAACTTTTTTTTACCCCTCCCACATGTAGTAACTGGTGTGCCTAGAAAGCTCTAAGCAAACTGTATTCTTTCATAACCTAAACAAATAAATCATTATAATAACAATGACGTCAAATCATCTATCCTGATGCAGTTGTACTGACTTGGCATACACTTCCTATTAAAGTACATTCACCACTCTGTTATTTATTTTCTGTATAGGCAATGTTCAGAAATTGTAACATCTTACAGAGTAGATAAGGTCATTGTGTGAGGGCAACTGCACGTCTCAAGAAACCCAAAACATGATCACATCAGCCCCAATCCCTTCTCTCAGCTGCCTCCTTTGCCCCAGCAGTACCCTACTGCCTATTTCTGCTACCTGGTAGAAAATAAAAAACGCACATCTGAGAGTGAAAGAACAACAAAACCAACAAAACTCGTATTCTGAATGTACAGCCTTCCTGTAATTTCTCTACATTTGTCTTGAAAAGCCTTGTCTTGCATGTTATTTAATGGTCTGTTTCTGTGTGGAGTTGGATAAACATTTTGAAAGGACCTAAATATCTAAATTAATTTCATCCAGATTTTAATGAAATGGCAGCCCTAATTGAAGTTAATATGAATCAAGTGAGGTCTTGCTTTTACTAGAACAAGAACTGTACCTTGGCTGCACCTAGGCTAAGATTACATATTAAGAACATGTTAATTAGCAAATGTTACATAGCAAGACAAACCTCCTGGGGCAGGAATTTTCTCCTTGATATTTGGTTGCATGCTGAGTAAGGTAATGGCTCAATCTGTGCCTATGGGTCTTAGGTGGTACAATAGTAGGAAAAAAGATTGTAACTTGATTTCTGTACTATATTTTTAATAACAATTTCAATCCTCCATTTTTTGAAAAGGTTTGCAACAAAGATAAAGACCATATAGTAGAAACTGATCACAGATGTTCTGCTCAATTAGCTTCACAGAAAACTGAAAACCTTCCAGGTAAACTGCAGTACTGCAAGTAAAGGTACACTTCCACTCTTCTCCAGTTCTTTTCAGATCAATGAGATAGAATTGCAGTGTCTACAAGTGCCTCAAATTCTGCCATTTCTTAATAAATTTACATTCTAAATGTAAATTTAGAATTAATTACAATAAATTAATTTTATATGTAAAGTTGTTAAGATTTGCCAGCATTTTTTTTCTGCCCACATTTTATTTTAATTTATGATTAATACTAAATGGATAGGTAAGACTCTACATCTAAATACATGGACAGCAGAAAAATTATGCTTATATATCTAGCTATTAAGCCATCCACTCTACTCAGTATATATCTGTATACAGATAATGACTTGTTTCAGGCATAAGCTAAACTGTAAGAACCATAATTTTTCTTTTCGTGTTTCAAAGACTTGTATGTATACTTCTATTTCTGTAACAACCTTTAAAACTTTCTATGAAAGTGCTGGATAACATACAATACCTTTGCTCAGTAAGGATAAGTCTATATTAATATTGCAGTCTCAGAAGCACACTTGTGAATCAAAACTTTCAATTATTTCAATTTACTGCACTTAGGTTCATATTGTAAAGAGGTCCCAGAGCATGTCAGCAAGATTCACATATTCAGATGAAACTGAACTAGAAAATGCGCTCCTGAAAGACACTTAAATTGCACCAGCTGCTAAAAAGCATTCAGTGTACTGGAACAGATTACAAAAGCAAGGCTGGAGTCAAAATCAAGCCTCCGGACTCATTCCTTTCTACCTCTGCCATGTGCATGCAGTGTGGATGTCTGGTCTGTAGCCTCAGAATCACTGTTCTGCAGATCCACTCCTGCTGGGGCAACACTATCTTAATAGACCCACTGTTTAGAAGATCAGAATTGAGATTTGCAAGTTCAGTTAACCCTTCTGTAATATTTAGTATGTCAGCTTCTGCAGCTAACCTCCCAACATCTCAAGTCCTTAATTTCCTGTCTTTATAAACTGGAACTCATTTTTTGTACTTAATGTAATAAATTTGACAAACACAAGCCTCAGGAACATTCAGTAACTAATCAGCATCACACTGGGACTGTGTGCAATCATATTGTAATAGAAAACAAGTCTACTGGAATACATCAAACTAAAAAAAAAGCCAATTTTTTCTTTTTTTAAAAAATAGACTCATAAAAAGGTGGCAAAAAAAATAATACTATTTTAAGTATTTCTCTCCTGATGTTTTTTGACTATCAAACCAAAAAGCTTTAAAAAAACAATGCTTAAAAAATAAAATAAGTCAATAAAATATTTGAGACTGTGTTGCTTCTACCTTCAGAACTACTGACATGTTAATACTGTCCTTGACCCTAACATACAGCCTGATTTTAAAAGACAAACCTGTATCTTTAGTTAGTGTTCTTTTCCGTATTGTACATTTGCAATGTAGTGAAAATTTCCATGATGTTAATGGATTACCTGATAATGCAGAGGGAAGCTTATTTACAAAGAAGTAGCTGTAAGAATATTGTTAATGAATAGAGGGATATACATTTCCCAGTAATCTTTTCTAACATAATTAGATTTAACTTGGAATTTTAGCACATAAAAAGACATCCATACAATATAATGTGACTTTGGGGTCTTCTTTACAGAACTTTAATTTTGCCTGATGCAGGATTTTTCTTTAAATAAAGAAATTACAGAATTATTTAAAAAACTAAGAGAGAAATGCATTGTGCAAAAACTCATAAGCAATCAAAATATATTTTTCTAAACACTCAATCTTTCTGTTCTGTAACAGCATCACTAATGAGTTTGTGATCAAAGAGCTGTCAGAAAGGTATTATTGTCTCTTACCTGGAGTTTGAAAATTAAGGCGTCGCAACTCCAC
Organism: Antrostomus carolinensis; assembly: GCF_000700745.2. Taxonomy (NCBI): domain Eukaryota; kingdom Metazoa; phylum Chordata; class Aves; order Caprimulgiformes; family Caprimulgidae; genus Antrostomus; species Antrostomus carolinensis. Next base: position 3,647 of record NW_010300000.1, on the reverse strand, counting down.
TGGGTCTGTGGGATGGTGAGAGGGGACCTCCTTGCTGTTGGGTATGCTGCTCTTTCTAGAATCAGATTCAGCCCTCTTCCTGCATGTAGAAGGTGAATTCATGTAAACATAAGATCAAGGTGTTAGCTTGACAAATAAAGGTGCTCGAGTGTTTAATCATTATATTCTAAAGGTCAGATGCTTATTTCTGAAAGAGTATTTGATCCAGTGCAAAGGTAAAATCATTATGCATGGTGGATAGGGCAGCTACAATTCGCAATGGCAAAATGAATCTAAATATAGTAATGTCAAAGGGAAAATCACTGCATTCTGTTGTAGACTGATTCTCTAGATCGTAATTTTGGGCATTCAAAAAGTTAAGTATTATAACAAACAACACAAAACTTACAAAAAATCACACTATCTCTATTTGAAAAGCTAGCTACTTATACCTTTATTAAAGGGAGCCAAGTCTTGAGCATGTAATTAAAAATATTTTATATGCACAGCTCTGCATTGCTTATAAAAAAATAACCTGCATTCTTTGGGTATTTTGATATGACAGAGAACAGTACAGAAGACACCTATCCTAGAAGACGTCTCTCAACTCTCTAAGAGCTGCACTACACAATCTTCATGCATCTGATCACACCCACATATTCAAGGCTTAGATTTGGTAAGAATGTTTGTAATAAAATTATGACTTTTGCTGCAATTATAGTACACCTGTTAATCTTTCCAAAAGTAGCTGGGAAGGAAGGAAGGAAGGGAGGGAGGAACGGAGGGAGGGAAGAGTGAAGGAAGGAAGGTAGAAAGGAAGGAGGAAAGAAAAGGAAAGAGAGAGAGAGAAAGAAAGTAAGAAAGAGAGGAAGGAAGAAAGGAAGAAAGCAAAAGAAAAAGAGAAAGAAGGAAAGATTTGTATATGTTTCCCTGTCTCTAGGGAGAAGCAGAGTGTATGTGAGTTCTGAATCTGACTGTTCTGGTAAAATAGATTCCCATCATTTGAGTATCATTTTCTGATGCAAAACATGGAGAACTATGTTACATGAAGAATATCTACCACTCTGCATTTTCATTCAGAAATCTGGAAATTTAATGCTTTAATCTGAAGTGGAATCCTTCTTCACCAGTCTTCTGTGAGTTCCTGAATGAAAATGCAAACTGGTTGTTATTCTTCATGTCATAAAATGAAGGTGCAAACAGGAGCAAATAGTAACTTTGCAAAAGAAGTACTGAGATGATTTGAATGTTTACAATAGAAAAATCTTTTCTAGGTGTCCAATATTTGTTCTAACATACCACTGTTGTTGGGTGCTTTTTTCTTTCTTTCTTTGTAATTGACTCACAATATGACAACGCTAAATCTGTTATTATTCCGCTGGGCTCCCCTCTTAAAAATGCTCCAATTGATTTCTTGCAGTTCTTGACATTATGAACACGTGGTGGCATTCATAAAAGGTGCATACTGGAAGATTTCAAAGACTATGCAAAGAAGCCAAACGGCAACATCATTGTAGGAATTATTTAAAAGTAACTAGTCCTATGATTTTATTAAAAAAAAAAAAAAAGTTTTACTGCAAAAACATTCCATCTGTTCTCTGGTAAATACTTTAACACATATATTACCTTCTCTTCAGTGAAGCGATGAAGATTTAAATCTGATTCTCCTGTTTCTACACTTTTTTAAAAAATTAATTATTATGGAGAAATTCAGTTTAAATTTCTTTTTAATTTTTGATTCTGACTATCTCAAACTCCTACCACAGCAGCACAATGCCCTAGCATTTTCTCTTCTTAAGTAAATGGGTGCGTTGCAGCTTTCAAGAAGTATTTTTATCTATAATTCCTTCTCCTGAAGTCTGGGGATCAGACAAGCTTCATTTACTTTTTTTCCACTTGCAAGTCAGTATGGGGCAACACAACTTCATATTAAACTACTAAAAGCACTAGCATCTCTTCTAACATATATCTGAGTATTCTGAATACTGATAGGACAATAGAATGCTTCATTTTTTATTATTCTTCTCAGGATCATTCTGTTTTTTTTGTATCTTTCCAGATTATACAAGACATTACAATTCTTTCAGATCATGCAATGATTTTGAGAGAGGTGGAAAAAAAAATACACAAAGGACAAATGAGATCACCATATAATTTTCACTTGTGGAACTGTAAGTCAGCACTGAGTCTATGTGTACAGAGCACTATGGAGACTGAGAGTGGCTAACACTTCAACCACAAACACGCATTCCTTCAACATCTTTGGTTATAGCAAAGATCCACTGTTTTAATTTCATTAAAACATAAATAAAAACATGTACTTTGTATAGATGTGCTGTCTCTTGAAAATATACCACTTGGAGACACAAAAAAAAGCAGTGAAACTTGGCTCAATATGTTGCATTACTTTTCAGTGCTGTAAACAACATAACAAATCTTTTAGTTGCCTTCATATTGACAGATTACTATCTACATTCACTTAGATTGACAGATGCTTTGTCTTAGATCATTATAATGATAACTTTTTAATCTCCTTTTTTGGATTAAACAAAGAGTGATTACTTTTCAGTTCTCACCTGTCAGGTTTACTGCTCCATTTTAATGCAGCAAAGAGGGGAGAAAAGGTGAAATGTTAGTTGACCAGCAGCAAACAGGGTAAGCATCACAACAGGGGATGTAAGAAATGTTGACTTACAGTAAAGATATATAACTAAACCAAATAAGCAAGTGACAGTTTATCAAAATATTTAATGTTTAGGAATCATAGAATAAATGGAGGACACAGGGTTCAGTCCATAGAGAATCTTCTTCTGCTGAAAAATCCACCTCTTCTAGACATTAACTGCAAAGCAGTGCCACTTCAAATTTTAGCTAATGAGATCATAGAGAATGAGTGTTTATTTTGATCTGTCAAAGTAACGTTAACATTACATTGACAAATGACATCTCACCAAGATGTAGTACCCTCTTACATTCTAGAGAGAAGAGAGATGAGAGGAGGAAGAGAAAAAACAAGAAAGTGGAGGGTAGAGAAGAAAAAGAAGTAGAGAAAAGAAGGAAAAGAGAGAGAGAGAAAGGCAAGGGAAGAACAGGGTTAAATGCATGAGATAGATAAGATTTGAACTATTTTTTCAATAAGAAAACTTTAAAAACTATTTTACAAAAGCAGGAAATAAAATGGCAAAAAAATGTTAACAGTACCCTGCAAAGTAAAGTAAGCATACATCTTTCTACAATGAAGTATTACACGCGGTTTTAGATTTAGAAATAATCAGAGAATCACAGAATCACAGAACATTAGGGATCGGAAGGGACCTCAAAAGATCATCTAGTCCAATCCTGCCAAAGCAGGAACCTAAACGAAATCACACAGAAAGGCGTCCAGGAGGGTCTTGAATGTCTCCAGAGAAGGAAACTCCACAACCTCCCTGGGCAGCCTGTTCCAGTGCTCTGTCACCCTCACTGTAAAGAAGTTTTTTCTCAAGTTTAAGCGGAACCTCCTGTGTTCCAGCTCACACCCATTGCCCCTTATCCTATCATTGGTTGCCACCGAGAAGAATCTAGCTCCATCCTCATGACAATCACCCTTTATATATTTACAAGCATTAATGAGGTCACCCCTCAGTCTCCTGTCCTGCAAGCTAAAGAGAACCAACTCCCTCAGCCTT
>NW_010299999.1:20420-27797 GCF_000700745.2 Antrostomus carolinensis | reverse complement strand
GAGGATGCCTTCGGCCTGCCCCCTTGGCAGAGCTGTTCCCTGGTCAGCCACTGGAGTGGGAACCGAATCGACGTGCCCGACATAGTGCGGGCAGCCGATGTACCGGCTGAAGGCGGCGAGGCTCTTGGGTGGGAGGCAGGAGCTTTGTATCTGCCGTTATTTCGAGTCAGTGGAGACACGCCGAGTTAAAGCGCTCTCTGCTCTGCAGCAATGTGCAGTCCAGCCCCCAGCGCTTGGCAGCGCCATTCTGGGCGGGAGAGCAGATGCGATCGGCTGGGGCAGGACCCCGCAGGCGGGCCGTTTTTTCCCACGCTGGCTGACTGAGGGTACTGTGGAAATGCTTAATACAACTGTAAAAAGAATTCATGCATTTGATAAAAAAATCTTACTGAGTTAATGGAGATGGTAGAAGCGGCTGAAATGTCATACTGAGAGATTTTCTTGACAGAGTATGGGTTTTTTTTGAGTGTGAACAATTTGGGGAAAAAAGATCCTCTGTTCTCCAGCCAGTCTAGTAAGTGGCATAAGTAGTTTGCCGCACATAACTTGTATGCATTGTATTTATATATGGTGTAACTGTAGTGTTTCTGGAAGCAAATTCTCAGAGAGAAGTAAACAAAAGTGTGTACAAATCCTTCCAGTCACAGGAGGAAGGACTCAGCCTAACTGGAATGGTGTGGCCATTGGCATGATCTATGGTAGGTACCTTAATGCACGTTCGTGAACTCTGCTATCGCCCATCTGCTCAACATACACTTACTGGCAGGAGTTATATCCTAATGAGTATTGTGTATTAGGTGTGAACACCCAGAAAACATCCAGCGCGTGCCTTACTCAACTTTTTGCCACTTTCATGCATTACTTTTGCATTGTTAACTACAAATAAGTTAAGAGGTAAGGAAAATGTGGGTGAAATATCTGCTTAAATTCCTGGTCCTGAAACCTTTAAACTCTTCATTTAGTACCTTGGGGTGAACTTGACCGTGTTTCACACTTGAGTATATTCCACATCACCGTAGTATCTGTCTGAGTCCCTCATCATCTCAAGCATATGCTCGTTCTCATAAAAGCCTCTTAGAGGAGTAAGGTGCTTTTCTATTTAACAAATGAGAAACTGAGGAATAAACTGGCCTGTGCCACGTAAAAAGTGTAATTAAACCAGGAAAGTCTACCAATACTCGGTTTAGTGACACAACCTCAGGATTAGTTTTCTCCTGTTGATTGTCATTCAGAGTTTTCACAATTAGTGGATGTTTTTCTTTCCTCAACAGTGTAAGGCAGCAGGGTATCATTTTTTCCACATTTCATGAATGAGAAACTGAAACACAGATGCAATTAAGACCCAGAGTGTTCACCAATTGTTAGTACCCTTTTCCTGGCATGTGATCTTTTTAGAATATTGGTCAGGTATATTATACTTCCAGCTCTTTTACAGGTCAGATCTCAAAATCTCAAATCACTTCCAGAGAAAATAAGGGACGTGCAGTTTATGCTGAAGAGCTCCCATCCCTGACTCCTCCAGGTAGAGGAGGGATAGAGCCTTACTCTTCAGGCCAGAGAAGTGAACAGCTTTAACACTGAGATCCTCCTGCTCCTTCTTACATCTCCATAGCTTATTGCTATTAGACTTTTCAACTTGTGCAAGCAATGAAGTAGGACACTACAGAGTACAGCTTCTTTGACTACACAGACTGGTACCTGTAGAGAAAGTGTATGCAGTTGTGTAATGAAAGATTACGTTATGCCGCATATGGGAAGGAGTGAATTACGTTTCTGTGTGCAAATTAAATTATTCTCTTACATAATTCTTGAGTGATTGGCTTTGCGACTTGAATAATGTTCTTTAATGTGTGTCTGTGGATTGCATATAATTTTGTGGGTGAGTTTGGTCAGTTGTTCTCGGGAGCACATGCAGCCTTGATTTGGATCAGAAGGCTGTACAGTAGGACCTGGAGGATTTGTGCAGCACCAAACAGTGCTGCTGGGAGATACAGTCCTCATAGCCCCACCAGAAAAGATGTGGTTGTATCATCCCCTACAAAAAAACCTTTCAGCTGCCCAACCTTTTACCGCTTATGTCTTACATTACCCAAAAGGTCTGGTCCCAGGTTTCGTTTCTTCTTAATCCTTTTTCCTTCTCTGTGGCATTCTTGTCTCTTTCTCCCCCCGCCCAAGGAAGCGGAGCTTGCAGAACATGTTTGTTTTTTAAAAGAGAAAATGTGTTGTCATAAATGGTTCTTAGCAGATGAGCAGACTAACTCTTAATACACATGTTTTCTGGATTTTTTTTTTCCCTTGTTCACAGTGTGCAGTTTTAAGTGTCTTCTTTCTGCATATATTCAAATCAAAGACCCTCATAAGTGGAAAGCTTAATAGCTAATGAAAGCTGATGTCTACTGATTTATTTTACTGAATGCCAATTCCATTAAAAGACAAAAATAATATCCTTTAAGTTCTTTAAAATTCAACAAATATGAATGTGGATTTTGGGCTCTGTCTTTTTGACCGAGTAATTTATTATCTGAATAATAAGAATCAAATAAGAATTGAATCAAATGAAAGTTTGATTCAATTCAGGTTGTTAAATTCAGGTCTGGTGAAAACAGGGCAATGAAGTTTGATCTGAATAATCAAGTTTAAATTTGGCTTGAATGGATTTAATTTTCATTCTATTGTACTGAGTTTTTTAATTACCCTTCATTTTTCTGAACTTCCACAAGTGAGTCATAACAGAAGCCAAATGGACAGTGTAAGAGATACTTTATAAAAAAGAACAAATAAAAATAGTGTAAAAAAACTTGTAAGAAAAAGCATTTTATGGATGCGTCCTTGGTTTGTGGCTGAGGAATGTTGATCAGTATTCAGTGAAAACTTCATCCTTTTATAGTATTTCCACTGACACCTGTCGCTTTTGATATGTCTTAAGTCCTTCAAACACTGTAAGAAATGGAGGAAGCTGTACATGTTTATTCACAAAATAAATTAAATGGATGAAGTATAGTTCATAAAAGTTGGCATTCTCTTGAGTCAACAGCCAGAAAATGTAATGTCAGCAATTTGTCATGTATATGATGCGTCTCTTTCTCCAGATAGGAGTTGGGGGAGGTCATTGTATGTTCTGGCTTTTGCAAATGCATTTTTTCATTACTGGTTCACAGTATATTGTCTGAGTTGAACACACTTGGATTTACTCAATATAAACAGCATTTGCAGAAGCAGAACACGTTGTTTCCCTGGAGAAGTGACTGGAATTGCTGCCTGGAAACGAGTCACAAAGCAACAGACTGATTTCTGTTTCCAAAACTCTTTCCAAAACAAAAGGTAAGTACTCTTTTGTTGACCTTCAGCGCTAAACCTCGTGAAGTATCAGTAATTGCAGCATAGGAGAATGTTCTTTTCTCCGTGGGTATTGTTTCTTTCAAAATTCACACAGCCTTTACACTTTCACTCAGTGTAAATGGAGCGATTTTAGATTTTCCTGAAAGTAACACAGCTCATTGTAGTTGTGAAGGCATACGGAATTTTTAGAAAAAAAAATAAAGGAATAATTCTAAGTATTTTATTTTTTTCCCTATTCTTGCTTTTTTATTAATTAATTCAAAGGAGAACAAAGAAGAAATTGGTTCTGTTTATGGTTTTGAGTATCAATTGTGCAGTATATATTTGAAAAGAATTTATTGCAGTAGTGATTATTCTAATCACTAATCACGTGAATTGGGTTTCTTTCAAATGTCAGAAATAGCAAAGAAGTGCAGTCAAACCACAGAGCAAATTCAGATCTGATGCTGCAGTTTTCTGTGCTGGTAGCTACGGATGGTTATACTGTGTTCACAAATTATATTAAAAGGTGTAGTGTACCTTTCTCAAGCTTTAATCATCAAAAGAAAAAAATAAATATAGTTTCATTTTAAAATGCGATAAACAGAGGAGTTTGGGTTTCAAGGATGCTCATTTTATTAAAATTAGCTCGAAAGAGAGAATATATAAATTTCCCCTTGCTGTTTCTACATGATTGCATACAGATTTGCAAAAGTACCATTGTTTTCAAATATTCTGTTCTAACAAAAAAGCAGTTTGTTATCTTTAATTATAGAAATATCAGGACAACATGGAGAATAAGGTATTATGGAAAAGTAAGAGTGGATCTCCCTCATGTGTAGAAGTTTCTATAACTTGAAAAACTTTTTAGAGATAATAGGAAATCTTATTAAAACTCAACAGCCAAAGACTGCACTGGTGACTGAAGTGGGATGGAAGCAGAATTTCTGTTATCTGTGTGGAAGAGCACTGTGTTGAGCCCATAGGTATGTTAAGTCCCACCTCAACTGTTTCGCTGTTCATTACGATGGTGAGGATAATTCTATAGGCAGCCCCAAATCTGTGTTTTCATGTCTCATTTTAACTGCCACGTGCCTGATTTTTAATTGTTGCAGTAGCTGTTGCTGGAGGTACCTAGGTGATATTCCTGGTTGCTATCCAAGGTTATCTAGTATGCTTCCTTTTTAAATAGCATACTTTTCATTTAAGATCAAAGTTTTTGTTTAATGTGTTGGGCAGGGCTCTGCTCAGTGCCAGAAAGATAATAAGGACTGATTAACAGCAGCTTGTTACAGATAAGGGTGTTTAGACAGGCAACATAAAATTCACATCTCATAAAGTCTCACTGTGTATATGAGTGTAAAGCTGTCTGCTCCTTGATGCTCTTTAATTTTATATCAATAAAACCTCATAAAGTATGAGACATTCTTGATTTCCCCCTTCAGCCTCAAGCAGAAGAAATCCTGTATTTGTTGTAGGTTTGGGGGATCCAAAATGAAGTGTTTGGAAAGAGTCATGTTGCTGTGCATTCCTTCATATGACAGACTTTTCCAGTTTCCATTTCATTTTGTGTCTATGGAAGGTTTCCAGTACTTAAGGTAGTTGATGGGCATAATTCCTACCTGTACTTAAGGATATTGTTGTGACCTGGAAAATAAAGCCTAGCTTCAATTTTTGCAGAGTGAAATGCATATTTTAGTTTCAGATAGTTCACCCTTTTTTAGTGCCTGCTTTTCCCTTTTCACCAAAAGCAAGGAGCTCTTACAGCTTTTCCCACGATAGGTCAAGTAGAAACCTCTATTCCACAACTGTCAGCAGGTTGAAAGTACAGAGACAGTCCTTTCTGTTGAAAGTGGTGTCTTCTGTGGGGAAGAAATGCTCTGTGACATAAGAGGAGGTTGCTTCACTTGTCACATGCCTGCCTCCAAGGAGGTCAAATTCTGATCTCTCTTGCTTTGGTAGAAATTAAATCAGAACAGGACTTTGGCATTTTCTTGGGCAATTACCTTAGCTTCATTCCTTATGTTTATTAACTCTTCCTTTGAGTACCAGCATCTCCTTCCCGTTCTGCTCTGGAGAACAAAACATTTTTTCCCCCATCTTTCACTGTTTCTTCAACTAGACAGAAGCAGTGGATATGTCTATGCAACTGTTAGTACCATTGGCAAGCAGTGACCGTTAGGACAGTGAATAGAGAGCAGTGCAGAGTGTGGCCATGTGGAGATGTTTCATTTTAATTATTTTTGGTGACTATTACGCCTGTCCTTCTTACATTGGGAGAAACAGGAAAAAAACAACAAACACGTGCATGTAGATTCTCTGTAGTTTGCTTAGCTCCAGCTTGTAGTCTTGTGGTTTTCAGTTAGTAATTGGCAGAGTTTGAGGGCTGTTTGCTAATCCTTGCAACTGAGCGTGTCATTTGTGTGTTTCATTGTTGCTGATGAATAGTTAAACTGCTGAACTTAATCTGAAGGTGCAAGACTGATCTTGGCAAGTTTTAAAAAAGGCAAGAAACCAGCAATCAAAGGAGCCTGCTTGCACAGACTTGTTGGTAAAGAAATGTACACAAGGAGATTTTCTTTTTCCTTTCCATGATGGTAAAAATAAGGAAGAAGAAATGATGAAGTGCTTCTAAAAAAATAAGGAGGGTGACCTTCATGTACAATGATGACAAGTTTTAGAAATTATAGGATGCGTGTTACCTGTTTAAATACTAAATAAAAACTACTCATGCTTGAATATTTGCCTGCCAAAGCATATAGGACAGTGTCACAGGTAAAACTGTGAATGCTCATTTTAGATTAAATGAGAAGAATGGAATAGCAAGAATAAGGTTGTAGACAACATCTCAGGGTGTTTAAGAAGTAACTGAAATGAAGACTGGAGAGATCTCTCAGGGAGAAGGTGACCCATAGACTATGACCATGAATAAAACATGAAAGAAGAGACTGGCTTCTGGAGGAAGAACTGAATTACTTCACTTGAGAGAGAATGTGCCAGCAGAAAGAGGAGGTGAGTTATCAAGAAGGAAGAGTAATTAACAAAGCACAAGAGGAGAAAGATACTGGCCATAGCAAGGGGCTGGAGCCTTTGGTAAGATGGGATGAGTAGGAGACAAATGATACCAAGGAAGGGAAGGAATCATATTCACACTGATGCTCTCTGTAAATGCTCATGGACATAAATATCAATGACAGGAAGAAAATTCAGAGTTAGAGGACCACACGCACACACACGAAAACTCTTTGAAGTCATGGATAGCCCTTGGAGGAAAGAGCTTCTGCAATGGCCTTTCAGTGTTAATGGTAGTGGTAGGAACAAAAATCTTTTAACACAGATGGAGCAGTTTGAGAAAAGAAACTCTTGATGCATTTGTTGGCAGTGGAGGTGACAGTACTTGTAAACGTGTATTCTTCCTCTGAGCTTGCGAATTCATAACCGAATGATACGTGGCACGATTTAAACTCTGAGAACGTAGTTTGACGGAAAAATTGAAATACAATGTGTATTAACAGCAAACTGTTTGTTTAGGATGTCAGTGATGGCAACTTCTGGCTTGCTGTGGCAGCTTCAGCTCTACTTCGAGAGCATAAAACACTCGTAAGAAGCCTGGCCTGTTTGTGGTGTGTGTCTCTGGAGATTTGGCCAGGAGGGTCCTTTTAGATGCACACTGGAGTAAGACAAAGGCATTTAAGAATCTCTGGATTTGGCCACATTGAAGCATATTTGTGTTGTTTCATTTTTATGTATGTTTAGTCTGAGAAGAGATAGCATTCTGTGTTACGGAGAACTGCAAAATTTTAAGGTTTAGCTTTGGTTTGATTCTGAAACTGCCCCCCCTATTTCTGAATTCTTGCAGTTACTGAAATCTGTACAGATGCTACTTACAACAGCTGGTGTAAGAACCAAGGGACTGGGTCCACGGGTGGTTCCAGTGCCACCAGGCAGCCGGGGCTCTGTGACTTCTGCACGATGGGAAGCACGGAGTTTTTTGCAGGTCTGAGGATCTGGCCAGCCTGGGAGGCGGACGGGCTGGGGAGCGCTGCGAGGCGCCCTGCG
>NW_010299999.1:0-20403 GCF_000700745.2 Antrostomus carolinensis | reverse complement strand
AGCAGGAGAGTGAGCTGCCGGGGAGCCGCGCCATTTACAGTGGCCTGTCGCTTTGGTCTGCACATGGTAATTTTGGTACTTGCACTTTAGGTCTTACGATAACAGTTGAGCTTTGACTTTTGTTTTAATCAGTTTAGCACACCTCTAAAGACAGCTGAATAGTTTAAAATTGGCCAGGAGAGACTATACTATGGAAATGCCTTGTTATTTTGCGAGTCCAGAAGTCAACCCAGGAATCCTTTTATAGGCTAATCAGTTTAATACCCTTACTAAAGGCTAGAAAATGTTGGCACCGCTGGGATTATATTTTACAAGCTATATGTTTTGCAGTTGGGAAGACAGTAGCATCTGTTTGTTTTGATCCTGCTTCTGGAAAAGACATCAAATGGCCAAGTGGGGAGCAGGGACAGACTTGTAGGTGTTGGTCACACATTCTGGTTAGAGTTCACTGTGATTTTCCAGTGGCTTTTCTCAGTCAGCTTTTTTCTTGTTCTTTTGAATATGTAGTAGCTCCACTGGATCAGTTGTTTTTCAGAGCGGAGGGCAAAGTTTACTCAGTTTGTTTATTTAACTTTCAACATTTTAAGAAATCTCATTTTTGCTGCAGGCATGGAACTCTTGACCATAGTTATTGATTAATTATTCTAATTGTGGTTCCTTAAGTCAAATATATATGGAAATTGTAGAATTATGCAGCATTTCTTTTCTTTTGAGGAAGTAAGTTGGGAATATATTGCATTGTCAGGATAAGTGATTATTTTTTCTTTTGTATTTTGCAAACAATAACATTTTGTTTCAAAATTAATTCAATAATTCTCACCTCAGGTTTGAAATGAAAGTTCAACTGGCTCCTGACTGTACAGTGATGACATGCATTTTGTAATACACTTACTTCATTCTTCATTTCTTCTCCTGTCATAGTACAACATTAAAACTTGGGTACAAGAGGTATTTGCAGAGAGAAACAGAAACATTCTGTGCCACTGCAACAGAATGACCATCATTAGGTATTCCATCAGGAGGCAAAATCCAGGCCAGAAAGAGTTGTAATGAAGCATGAAGTGTCAGGAGAGAGGAGTATTAGGAAAATGGACAATGCATGAGTTGCTGGTGAGGAGTGGGGGTGGCTGGCTGTGAGTAGGAATGCAGGAGCTGGGTTTATGAGACAATAATACATTTTTCTGTGTATATTTAGCATTGGAAATTAAACTTGACGTGAAATGAGATGGCCTGGAGTCCCCCAAAGGTGAATAATTCTCTGGCTACTTTTTATTTATAAACGTTGTATGAATTTTTTTGAGGAAGCTGACTGGTGATTTAATGAAATCACAAACCATGCTTCGCAGTAATGGAGCCTAATTCAATGAATCTGGCCTGGCTTATTGTGTCCACTTGCTGTCCTCACACTGCCATCAGCACTGGGAGTGGGGGACACAGTGAGCAGCCTGCAAAAGAAAGGAAGGATGCTATATTAAATCTGGATTTCTCAAAGGAGCTTAAAGAAAAATAAGTGAGAGTTGAATTTTCCTTAAGCTTTCTTGAGAATCCTGTCACTTTCAAGCAGTTAAGTAAATTAGTAAGTTGAACAGATGTATTCCTCTTAATGTGAAGAAAATGTGCATTCCCATATTCAGGTAGCACCTCTGCTGTGCGAAGTGTAAGATGTTGAGATTGCACTGAAGGAGTTCTTGAACTCACTTTATCATCCTGCTTCCCTTCCCAGCCATGAACACGCCTCTTGTTCTGAGTGAGAAGAGAATATTTGGTTGTACCACACAGGTCAAGGAACAGAGCTGTGGGAATATGATTCAGCTGCAGTTTTGCATCTTAATAATATGCTCAGTAGTATAAAAAAATCCCTTTTTCTTCTTCATAGTCAACTGTGATTACCAGCCCCGTGCCACAGCAGCTAGCTTTTTCTCATATTTCTAATACCTCCTGTTTTCACAAAGTTATATAGTGTAACTAGAGCAAATCAGAAAGATCTAAAACCTGTGCAACTGGAATTTGCTGATTCACTGAAATGAAAATATTTGAGAGAGAGACTTCAGTTTCCCAGAAAAAATTGAGAACTAGGGGAAATGAAATCAGTCATTTTATTTTTACCTTGCCATGGAAATTCTTGGTTTTCCATTTCAATGTGATATTGAAAAATTTCATTTTGATGTAGTGAGTCAGTCAGCCATTTCACACGCTGCCTTCTGTATTCTTTCACTGGGTGAGTGCCCGCTGCTTCAAATTGGGTCAGTTTACCCTTGTGAAATTGCTGTATAACCTGCTGCAATATGACTGACTTCTTGAAGCTGCAGATTGATGCCTTTTATTCTTTGATGAAAGAAATAAAACAGTCTTGGAGCTGTCAAGACAGAATTCTTGCACCGTAGCAGTTCCTGTGTCTCATATTTGTAGCTGGACTACTTGTGCCACTTTTGTGTGAAACTGTAATTATATGGTCATTTACCCCACTCCCCTTTCCTATTTCTGGTAAAAAGAAAAGTGGTACTTGAAAGAGGTGGTTGCTTAAAAGTGAAGAACATTCTAATAAAAGCAGCATCAAATGGGCACAGTCGTTCTGAGTCTGGGTGCTAGAAGCAGCAACCTGTAGCACAAAGCAGCTCAGAAAGAGCATTTTTCCATAGCACAGAGTAGCGTAATGAAATGGAGACCACTTCAAAATTGGTTAGTGGTGAAATGGTTATAGAAACAGCATTGTAATGCTAAGCCATGAAAGGTGAAAACCCTGAACTACACCAGTCAGATCCCACTTTACCCAAGTTGGACTCTTCTGGATAGGAACGTTTCCTGTGAGCTGGTAATCTGGAATAGGTTTGTAGAAACCAGAGGAGGTGAGCCTAGGTACGGACGAGATACTGGTGCTGGCTTGTGGGATCTGGTTTTGGGGGCTCTGGGCTGGTGGTCAGGAAGGAATTTATGATATTGTCAAGGAACAGTGGTGCTTCTTATTGGACCTCTTTTTTCCCTCTCTCTGGGCTGTGGAAGGTGGCCAGATTCCCAGGATCATTAAGGCATTTTACCTAAATAATTTGTCTTCTGTTGCAAGGGTTTAGGATTCTGATAATAATCTGTGTTCTTTCCTGTTTTATTCCCGTGGCCTGTTGTGATGATTGGATCATTTGGTGTTTTTTCTTGTGTTAAGGGTTTCAGGTTTTGTGGCTCATAATGCCATGAACATGGGAAAAAGGGGACGTATAGTGGATATTATTATGTAGTGTTTTGCACTAAAAGCTTGCTACACTATTTCAGGCAGATAAACTTGATGATCTATCTATCTATCTTCTTTCCATTTTTTGCTGAGGGACTGCTCAGAATGGGAGCACTTCTTGCGGAATATTTTTAGGAATTAAGTGACTATGGAATAGTGAACTTCTAAGCAAGTGAGGAGTTGGAAAAGGTCAAACATTTGTTTCAGCAGCATGTGCCCAATGTGGAAAAGGACCTGGAGAGTCTGGAAGTAGACTTGTGGGGTGCTAACATTTTTGCAGACCCAAGACCACATAGAAATGCCTGACTGAGCTATTTAAACATTGTGGGGAAAAGTTTTACTAGGAGGTATACAAGACAAGGGAGTCAATTGCTATGTCAAATCCATAGGCTGATTTACCAAATTAAACAGTTAAGTATCAGAGAACAAGGCTTCCTGTGACACAAACATTGACATTGGACATAGAATAGAAACATTAGCAATGACAACTGCCCAAAAAGTTGCCAGGCAGACTCAGCTTTTTTGTTACATCACTGCTTGTGTAATAAAGCAATTTCAGATTTTTGAGCAGCTGGTGCAAGCAGCTGAAGATTTTTCTCTGAAGCATCTTATTCTGGAACCGCTTCAGTGATAATGAGATGAGTTGGATAGCCTGACCCATTGCAGTGATTTTTATATTCTGCTATTACTCTTCTACAAGTGCAAGAAAGTATTACTTTCTCAGTGCCCACTTATGTTTCTGGTAAGATTAATCATCAGTCCCACCACTGAATACTTCACTAGTGTTTTGTGAGGTAACTATGCGTAGGTTTGGGAAGCACCAGCCCAAAGCCTCATTTTTGTGTTTCAAAATCTTTAAAGGCTGGAGTATGTCCAGAAGACACAGGCAGTAACTCTCATTCTGGAGTGTGTCCAATGACACCACTGCAGTTCTGTTCTAGTGGAATGACATTGCTGATGTAAATGCTGAAAAACAGTGTAGATTATTGGAACTGTAGCATAATGTGGTAATTTGGATAAAGATAAATACCATTTCTAGTTGAAAAAATTGTCTTTGTTTTGCTGACTGCGAAATGGATGAGTTAACTGAAGAGTAATCTGTGAGATATGCAAGTAATTTTTTTATCAGCTTGTCTCCTCCAGATCGAGCACACAGGAGAGCAGGCAAGTAAAACCAGTATGCTTAATCAGGGGTGGACACGGCTGATACAGAAACGGTCTGTTTTGATGTCAGTTGTCCTCCAGCTCTCCAGTTCCATTTCATGGTGCTAATAGGAGAGCTGGATGGGGATTAGAGCCTGCAGAGTCCCTACATTAACCTTTGTGTATAGCATGAAAATAGTTTGCTGGTATTGGCACAGGGTGTAACTGGGACAGTCTTCAACCTGCAAAGGTTATCAATATATTTATCCAACAGCTGAAAAAACAGTGTCAAGAACTACCTGGGATTCATGTCCACCCTGAGTTACAGCTGTCAGGAGCAGGGCATTTTGCTAGTTTCAGTGAGGCTGTAGCATGGAAAATTGCTCCTGCACCACAGTTTAGCAGCATCATTGTGCTGTCTTCCAGGCAGTGTTTACATCAGCTCTGAGACACAGTTTGGCATCTGCTTGGCTTTTCAATAACCATTATAAAATGTGGTCTAGTGTAAAGATATTTCTCTTAAAAGTGGTTTGGCAGCATTCCCAGTGATCCCAGAGGGCAGAGCAGCTAGGACTTGTTCTCCAGCTCTGAGCCAGCTGTCCACTGGGCTGACCAGGGGTGTAGCTGTGTGTGCTTTGGCTGTGCACCACAACTAGCGAGTGAAGACGTAGAATAATAGAGTCATATTGATTAGAAAAGACCTTTAAGTCCAACCGTTAACCTGACATTGCCAAGTCTACCTCTAAACTATGCCCCTAAGCACCACATTACATGTCTTTTAAATACCATTAAAATTAACACAGTCTTTTTCCCCCTAGTCGGAACCGATATGCAAATACAAACCATATACCAGTTGTCAGAGGCTCCCTCTGTCTGGAAACAAAAGATGTCTCTTTCCTTTAGGGCTTGATTATTTTCTCCAAGGAGGTTATTGAACTTCATTTCAATCTAAGTAATACAATAGGTATTTACTGACTATGATAAGTAGAAAATTTAAAAATGTGTGTTAAGTCTTAAGAATGAAAAACCTCATTATTTTAAAACAAATCATAACATATCCTTCAATCACCTAAGGAAAATTAGCATAAAGAAAGACATAAGCCATCAGGTAGTGGGGAAGAAGACAGGATTAAAAAACCCCAAAATTTCCAAAACCAATTAATGCTTTTTGTCTGATCTATCAAGAAGGGTGATCATGTTGAGCACTGGGATTCATAGACAGGAAAGGTTAATGGGGATGAGGGTTAGATGAATGTAAATAATTACAGATGCAAGGAATACAAAACACTGTGAATTTATGATATCAAAGTCAAGCCAGACCCATCTGATAGCTTTCTGTGGTGACTGATTATCTAGAGAAAGAAAATATGGTGAACCTAATCAATCTGTACTTTCAGTAGGACACTTGAAATGGTGGCACAGTTTCAGTTCAGGAGGAAGGGAATTTTCAGCAGTAGCTAGGAAGTTGCTAAAGCAAATGTCACAATAAGTTCCCCTGAAAGTAGAAGCATGAGGCCCAAGGGCAGTTCCTCACTGAACTTCTTAATGTATTTTAACTCCCATACTTTGGCACAGAATAAGATTGCACTAATTAGAGCATGAGCTAAACTTGAGGAAACAGTGCCAGTGCAAAGGATAATCAGGATCATAAACAGATGAACAGAAAGACTCAAAATTTTTTTTCCATAAGATGAGAACTTGCTGATCACAGCATGACCATCAGATGTCGATATATTCCAGCTGTGACAAAGATACATTTGTTCCTAGTCTGTATCAGGTGATGTTTCCAGCAGAGATGAGGAATTACTTAACTAGAACATGGCTTATTTACCTGAGCAAGAACACTGGGAGAGGATGTACTTACTGTCTATAAATAGATCAGTGGTAGAAATAAGTGAAGGAAAATAACTGTCTAAATCCAGGGAAAGTTTTCATGCAAGAACCAAAGTGTTTAGACTGAACATGAATAAATTTAACCTGGAAATAAGGAAAAAAAAGGAAACCATTTGTGACGTGTGATTCTGTAGTAGTCTTCCAGAGAGAACAGTATGAACAAAATACCTAGCCAATGTTAAAATGAATCTGGGTCAGGTTATAAACAGGATTGTGTCATATGTATGCCCATAGCAGCAGGGTGTTGCATCTGATGCCCTTGAGGCTCTTCTTAATTTTATAATCCATTTTTCCTAATCCCTGGCAGATAGCAGATACAGAATCGTAAAGATGGTAATTACTTCTTTCAGTAAGGTATTTTTTGTATTTCTATGAAAATTCTCTGAAGTCAGAATTATTCTTACACAGTAATTTGACTCTTCTGTCTTCTGAAATACTGTATCATTTAACAAAGCATTTCCAGTGCCTTGCTCAGAGTGTTTCATACTTTTATGTGAAATCCTTTGTTGGGTCCATGATGAAAACATTGCAGTTGATTAATCATCATCAGTCAGGAACTTAGGGAGATTCACAGTTAGCAGGACTAACTCCTGGTTTGCAGTAGATCAGGCTTGTGGAAGGACTCTACTTTCATTCCGATTTTTCTCTTTCAGCACATAGTCACCCCTGAAAGGACGAATTATGGAGTCAATATTCAGAATAGTAATAAACTTATCTTACTTTATATGTATCTATTATTTAAACTGTGCTAAAGTATATACTTTAAACTGGAAAGGACCACTTAAAGACTTAAAGGGTGTGATTCATATCACTTCAGAATTTTGCGTTGTACACACTTCCATCTGAACTGGTTAGATTATGCTCCCTGTGTGCTCAAGTGCAGAGGCTTTTAAGGCATGATAATTCTGAACAGTTTTGCCCATCTGCATTAGGGTAAGATAAATTGCAATTTAGAATTTCCCATTTCTCTCCATGGAGTGTAAAAGAAACCTGGAGCAAACAGTTTAGTCTTTTTTACACAGCAGGTCATGAACTTAAGGAATTTATTGCCATAACAGGTTCTGGAAGCAGGTAGTACCAGCAGACTCAAAAAGGGAGCAAGCAAATGTGTGAACAGTGGGTCCGTAAGCAGATCCTAAACAACACAGGCAGGAATGTACCCCCTAATATCCCCAGCAGAACAGTGTGGATGTTTGGGAAGTGGGAGGTTAGATCTCAGGAAGTGACTGGACTTACTTGTTCTCTTAAAAATTGTCCTATTGTTGCTATCAGAGATGATATTGGGCTGGATGGGCTGTTGATCTGACCCAGCAGAGCATCCCTTTTATCCTCGTACTCTATCCCCGTATTACCAGATGTGCTCAGTGGCTCATTTGGTAATAAACATCTAATGCATCTAATGCACTTGACTGCAAATCATATCCTAATATTCTTGTAATATTTTATGTTTCAAAGTATGTACATAAACTCCCTACTGTTTCTTCAGTGTTTCTTTCCAATTTCTCTGCTTTCTTGCATCTCACTAGTATGAGGAAGGTGGGTTTTGATTGCTATACATGGAGCCTTACTTTCTTCCCAAGTGCTTGTTTCTACAGAGATTTTTTTTCTTCCCAGTGAGTCGGTAAGAACTTGTGTATATGTCTCGTGCAGAGTATCTTAGCTCTTCTATAAGCGTGTTCCTGTATAAAAGGGCTTCTAATGAAAACCAAAGTTCAGTTAATGCGATGCAATCTCTTCTACTTCCTTCTCTCCTCCCTTCATGACTTTTTTCCTCCCTCCCTGCCTTCTCCCTTCATCTCAGCAAAACACCTGGCTCTTCAAGCCCTTCACACCTTGATTCAGGCCAGTAATTTGCTTTTCATTGATGTTTGGGCAACTAGTTAATTATTGAACTGCCAGCTGCTCTGCTTCCTGGAGCATCATTGATTGAACCATGATTCCATGTAAAATGTGTAATCTGTGAATTTCTTAATACCTAAAGTGCCATCCTGATTTAATGCATCCTGTCTTAAATCCATTTTTTCAATATCCTTTGTACTTCATACTCGTTGAATGTTGTGTTGGCATAGCTGTGGCTAATGAAAACCTTTTTCTGTAGGACAAAATGTCTGGACAGCTCTCTCACTACCCTATCCACCGTATGTGTTCTCTCAAAATGAAAGATTATTTTCCTGTTCGGTTTTGATAAAAAATACAAAGCTTTCCATGCTTTTGTAGCATTAGGCTGTTGGTGTGTGCATCTACAATAACATTACAGTCCAAATCAGGAGCATATGTGCAATGTGAATCTCCTGATTGCCTTATTTGCTGTACTGTGGTTTGTAGCTTGAAGTGGTTTTGGAGTACCCAGCTGGATTTTATTTTGATGAAGGTAACCTGGAAGCCACTCTGCAGTGTAATCCAGCTGCTAATTGGCTTCTAGTCCATGGGTTATTGTAGATTTTGAGTCCTCAGCTCTACTGTTTGCTAAAGTAGATGTAGGCACTATGGCTGGAAATTAACCAGCTACATATTAGGCATATTGTATTAGGCAATAGGCAATTAGGCAATAATTATATTAGGCACAGGGGTACACCTAATCTCCTTTTCCATCTAACAAGCCCCGAATATATGTAAGGCATCTGACTGCTTGCATGGACTTGTACTGGTTTAAAAATCAAAGACAATATTTAAAAAAAATTCAGTCACTGGATTTGTTGCTCTTCCTGTCCTGTATTTAAGCCTGAGATGTCTCAGATAAGTCTGTTGTCTAGGAGTGGGGCTGTAACAAATACTGACCTGCTTTACAAAAAACCTCTGTGGCTCTGAGATGCTTGATGGATGTCTTCATGGAAATCTGATGAAAGTTTTTGCTATACCTGTATAGCTCTTTGGCCAATTACTTAGAAATGAGACTTTTCTCCAAACGCTTTACTTTGAACTGCCCTCCTTTAAAAGAGGCAATATTTAAATGGTAGGCATCTGTCTCACTGATAGATATTGACCTAATTACCATAATTGTACGTGGCCTCCAGACAACTGCTACCATAGCTACCCTCGTGGTAACTGAAGCAGAGCAGCATTACTTCCTGGCATCTATAAAACTGGACATAGGAGGATGAAATTATGCTGTTACAGGAAATATGTGAACTTGCATTTCTATTGTTCTAGTACATTTTGATCTTAAAACTGGAATTTCTCCCAGAATAAGTTTTCTTTAAATTATTGAAAACATTATTGTACTTTGATATTGGATAGTTACATATTAGAGGGTACTGGCAGAATTTCCGGAGACACAGTTGTACAGAAACAAATGCCAATCCCAGACAAATTGCTTAAAAAGTGTATCTGAAGCTGTGAGTTAACCGCTTTGTGAAGGTTTTAATTTGTCCTTATGTTTCTGTCTTGTTGTGGTTTAACCCCAGTCAGCAACTAAGCCCCACACAACCGCTTGCTCACTCCCCCCTGGTGGGTTGGGGGAGAGAATCAGAAAAGTAAAAATGAGAAAACTTGAGATAAAGACAGTTTTAATAGGTAAAGCAAAAGCCATCTGCACAAGCAAAGCAAAACAAGGAATTAAATCACTACTTCCCATGGGCAGGCAGGTGTTCAGCCATCTCCAGGAAAGCCGGGCTCCATCACGTGTAGCGGTTACTTGGGAAGACAAACGCCACCACTCCAAATATCCCTCCTTCCTTCTTCTTTCCCCAGTTTTTATTGCCGAACATGACATCATAAGGTCTGGAATATCCCTTTGGTCAGTTGGGGTCAGCTCTCCCAGCTCTGTCCCCTCCCAACTCCTTGTGCAGCCCCAGCCCACTCACTGGTGGGGTGGTGTGAGAAGCAGAAAAGGCCTTGGCTCTGTGTAAGCACTGCTCAGCGAGAACTACAACTTCCCTGTGGTATCAGCATTGCTTCCAGCACAAATCCAAAACACAGCCCCATACCAGCTACTATGAAGAAAATTAACTCTGTCCCAGCTAAAACCAGCACATGTATCTATATTTTAAATGGTCAAGGAAAAAAAAAAAAAGAAAGCTCAATATCAAAGTTACTGTCTCTTCTTTAAGGGACAACTAACTGTTTTCTCTCCAAAAGAGAATACAAACAGAGAACTGGCAAAGAGGTGGTTAAGGAAACCTGAAACATGTTCTTTTAAAAAATCACATGCTAGGCCTCCAGAAGTGCTCCTTACACTGCCAGAGGAAAGTCTAAACCTACCTGTGCTGTTTAAAATTTGTCCAGTTGACAAAATATTTATGAATACCTCAGTCTGTTAGTATGATGTTAATTCTGGCCAGAAGGTGTCTAGTACTATGGTAGTGAGAGTGCAGAAGCTGAAAAGAGGATTGCTGAAAGAGCAGTTAATTAGCATTTTAAACTGTATGTATGTAACCAACACATGCCCTTTTCTATGTGGCTTAGACTAAACAATTACCCTGACAGCACTCTTCCTTTTCTTTTGCTGTTTTGTATTAAAAAAAAAAAATCTTTTTATTTCTCTAAGTATGTGCTGGTTTTGGCTGGGATAGAGTTAATTTTCTTTGACACTATATTGAAACATTTATTCAGTATTATGTCAGACAAACTAGTTGGATTTCTTGTATACAAACACATGAAACAGTTTAATTTCTACAGACTATCACCAATATGAAGATTGTGTTTATAAAGTAAGAATTAGATATTTAATTTTAAATTATTTTTAATAAATAATTTCAGTTTTCTGTTCTACAAGATTCAGACTTTAAGCTCAGATGGCACTTTTTATTATGTTTGCAAACTACAAGAATAAAGCAGGAAAACTTTTATTTATACACTTTTGAGTTAATACTCATCTCTGTAGCAGAGCAATTTTATATCTACCATTAAACATACATTTAGAAACAGACATAAAGGGACTTATTCATACCTCAAAAGTGTATTTTCATGGTTTCAGCACGCTTTGGATGAGGTTCTAAATGTATTTCCCAAATCAAAGGGGATATAAATTGAATCCAGTTTAATCTGTGACTGCAGTATAGCTAAAAGCTCATAGAAAAGACTGGATAAATACACATAAGTCATCCTTGCCTCTGAAGAAATACAAACATTCAAAATTTTTTTCTACTGTAAAATTGGATGCCCCATTTTGTCCCTACATCTCTTGACTGAAGTCATCACTCTGTTATTTGAGTCTTTAAAAATATGGTACCCCAAGAGTTTTTCTTCTACCAGTTAATCTTGTTTCCCTCATCTTTCCTTGCACTGGAATTTCTCCTATTCTGGGTTCTGATTTGAACAGCTGCACTTTTATCTCCTTGGTGGCTGCTGAGGAGTGTGGTGACTCCTCCAAATGAAGGTGTCTGACCAAAGTCTGCTGCCTCCAGTGACTGTAACCCCACTGATGAGATGTGCCTTTGCTGGATAACTGATTTTAATTCCTCCTACAGTTTCCCAGATCTTCCTTTCATAGCCTCACATCATGGAAGCAATAGCATTAAGGAAGAATTATGGCTAGTAATAATCATTGTGTTAATTAAAACTTGACAGTTAGCCTTATGGTTCGATGTGCTGTTGCAAAGATGAAGCAGACAACTGAGGCATCAAGCCCACTAGGTTATGAGTCATTCAGTTCTACTTGCCTTGTCCATCTACATGGTCCTGTGATTCACTGTGTCAGCCTTTCAGCGGTTGTGTAAGACTTCTGGAGTGAAAAAGTCTAGCTTAGATCCTCTTGGTTTCCCTGAATCTTTACAGGATTTTGATAATGTCTTATATGCTCTTCCACAATGTATGTCCTTCTCGCAGTCATAACTTCATGCAGTTGCAAGGTTACCTCTTTAGAAGCCAGTAGGGCTTAAAAAGTTGCACACATGGACAAGCATGTGATTCTGTGATTTGAGAAGCCTAGAGTATCCTGCCTTGCCTCCAGCTGACAGTCCACAAGACAAAGGTTTCCCACAGGTCCTGTGTTGTATCTGCTCATGCAGATGTCTTGATAGTCCAGAACATCCCAAATGGTATTAGTTGCCTCTGTTAAAGCAACTGAATCTTTGGTCACAAGTGGACATTAACACTTCTGATATCTAATGCTGTCAGGATCTGGGGCTGCTTTCTGCTCCCTTGGGGTGGGGTTCAGTTGCTTGAACATAGATATCTGCTGCCATTCATGTTATGGAATGCCCATGACATTTGCACTGGCTCATGGATTTATCACGAAATTCAGAGATGACCCATACTGCTCTGTAGGAGCAGGTCTAGGTTAGGCAGGATCTCTCTCAAACCTTAAGTTAGCATCACCGTTGGAATTCAGTTGCCTGGAAGTCGGCCTGTAGTGCCATTTGGATGGAACCATACCACCGCAGAGACGGCTTTAAGCAAAACGGGGGGAAACCCAGTGAGTCAGGCAGTAGTTCCCTCCTCCCTCCCCTGATCATCGAGCAGTTTTGCAGCTACACCAGACTTGTGATCACCCAAAGCACATTCCAGTAAGTTATGACTGCTGAATCAAGATAAAGGGCATATGCACCCTGTAGCTTGGGACTAGCAATAGCAGTACTTTATTTACTGGGCTATAATCCCCTTTCTCAGTAGTCTGCAAACTGTGAGCTGTTACTCCTGAATCTAACAATGATGTTGTGAATCCTCCTGCAGTTTCAGTGGATCAGGACCAAGCAGTGATTCTTCTTGGAGCTGTTAGCTCTTTCCTGCCTGGTATGGCCTCCCGAGAAGCTGTATAGGTCTGAGGTAGTCCACAGTGCTTTCTTCTAGGGTATAGCTATTCCTCAACTTGCTCAGCACTTCATACTCTTCTACTTCATACAAATTATGGAGTGTGAAAGTATAAGTAGGATTACAGCTTGAGGATGTAGAGCCAAGTTCAAAATTCCTTCAGCTGAGAGGGACCACACAAGAGGGATTCCTATCAAGAATTAAACCCTGCCGTCTCTATTGCGGTTGTTTGCGAGTGATTTGTTTGCTAGTGCAGCACACTGTAATCATTGCTTTTGTGGCTTGTTTTACAACCAGCTAGACTTCAGATGTTACAGTTGAATGCTTTATTATCTGCAACAATCATGCAAAAACTACTCCAAAAGTTAGTGGATTAAAGTTAATTTATTAAACAGTTTCAGTGAGTTTTGCAACTTGAGCATTACTTGTAAAGGTGTATAATTAAAATCGTATCCTTCAGTCATTTCTGTTCCATGTGCACAAACCAGAACATTTCAGAGAGAACACAATGAGATAGTGTGTAGTGGGATAGCTTTATGTTGGGTATGCATGCAAACACAGCTGGATCTCACATAAACAGTTGCAGATTGATTAGAAAAAGAAGGAAGAATTCCATAGTCACATCTGGTCAAATTGTAATCTAAACAGTTGTCTGAAGATTGAAAACTGGTACCTTCACATATTGCTTATCCCGATTAGCTGCTTTTTGCATCCATCTAGAGGGCTTACTGGAACTTTCATCTTACTCTTTACCCATTGTTGTTGATGCACGGCTCCAGTCTCAGAATGATTACATTTAATAGCCAAGGTTATAGCAGAGTAAACTCAGGTTATCATGTTGTGAGTGACTGAGCTAGATTTGGGCATGAACCAGACCCAAATGTCTGGTTTAAGAAATAAATCTTTTTAGAGATCACCTTAACTAAGTCCCCTGCATTCTGGGTTGAATTTGCCTGTAATTATAGCACAGAGCTCTGTTACAATAATTTTGTTTGACTTTCCTTGATGGTGCTCAGCTTTGCCCTATGTGTACGAGTCTTGTTGCATGCCATTGTCTGTCTGACAGCCTGAAGATTTTGCAGTCATTAAACAATGTTGCTTACCTGGTATAATTATTCTTGTTTGATCCTCATTCATTTGGGGCTGCAGTGGTGTCTGATCTCTGACAGTGTGTAATATGTTGGTTACATATACATTAACTGAATGCATAATTCCTGTGCCAACTATGTAGGACCAGACACCTCCATGTTACTCATTGGTACACTCCACTGGTGGAGATTTCTTTGAATTCCTCCTTTGCTGTTGTTGCCCAGTGGCTGTTGTTTCTCACAGAGGAACTCACAATGGGAAAAGCTATTGACCAGTACATTCATCCAGAAATACCTTCTGAAGCCCTTTGGTGGGTAGCACCCAGTCAAACCACCACTGCTGCAGTGTTCTCATACCTCTGATTGTCATTACCATGTAGTGATGTATTGGGCACTGCAGCAGGCACTGTTTTGTTGTGAGGTTGATAAAGGACCTGTCAATTTATATTTGCAGCCATGGAGCTGGTGTCTTTGGGTGCTGAAAAGGGAGGGGGTCTAGTTTATGTAGTAGAAACGTTTACTGTAGTATGCATTAAATAATCCTGTGCCTATTGGTTAATGTCTTCTCCCAGAGGGGACTACTTTATGTTGTTCTAGCTTCTTCAAAGTGACTTTTCTTATGAACAAATTGGATGAGATCCCCATGGCACGCTCTGGGGACCACCTGTTGTTGTGGTTGATTCTTCTGCTAAACCCAGACTATCAATACTGTTAGATATGCTGAGCTTGGTAATTTTCCCTTTCACCCACTCTCTAATTTCTGGATCACTGGGTTAAGTCTCCCAGGAGCACAACATGCTCCTTTTCATACACAGTGAACTGACTGACTTCCCTTGGTTTTGGGATAACATGGCCTCTACTGCTTCTGGAGGGGTAACAAAGTGCAAATAAAGTGGCCGTGCTGGAACAGCATCCCCGGTGTGGCTACCTGTGCCAGCCTTTTTTGAATGTTGAAGAGGTCAGGTTTTGTCCTGATCTCCACTCCCATTGCTGCACCTTCTTTAACAACTTGGTTAAAGGCTTAATTATGTCTGCAAACATGGATATAAGATCCTGGGGGAGAAGAAACAAACCCAGAAGAGATCTGAGCTCATACCAACTTGTGGAGCAAGGAGCTTCCTATTAATTTTTTTCACTATTGATAAGATGATTAATCTGCTTCTAAATATTCTGCTCTTTCCTTTAACACTTGACCTATTCAATTAGTTTAGAATTATGCCCCAAAGTTATGATTTATGCTTGTTTCATTAACTCTTTCAGCTCTTTTTGAGTCTGGTTGTGGGTTCATACCTCATCTGTTCGTGAAATGTCATGGATTTGATCAGTCTGTGATCATTTTTCCCATGTTTGGGTGCTATGAATATTGCACAGAGCTGGAGCACAGTCACATCCTTGGGTGATGGGTGCGTATCAAGGAGTACTGCTGCCTCGTAAATGTTGGGTGAAATTCTTCCCAGCTTTGCCCTGATAAAAAGATCACAAAGACAGCATATGCTAAATCTATTATGCCAGACTTGGGCATTTTTATACTACAACAGGTGTGGTTTATGGTGTAACAGAATTCATTGCTCAGAAATCAACCATTAGCCAGTAAATTCCACTTTTATGATAGGCCAGATTGGAGCATCAGAAATGCCTGATCTTCATGCAATTATTTGTTGCTTCCATAAACTTTTCTCTGTGGTTTGGGGTTATTTTTACTGCTTCTGTGGCTGATGGTCAGGACTCATAAAATCTTTGGCATGAATACTCCTGCAATCTAATTTCTTTTGGAACCATAGTTGGGGAAAAGTCTCTACCCATTCATCTCTAGGTGAACTTCTGGGGCTTTTAGGACAGCACAATAATGTACCTCAGGAATAATTTCTGACTGCCAGTCTTTCAGCCTTTCCCATCTCTACAAACATGGATTGGCCAAATCCATTTTCAGTTGATGTTCTTGTAATAATGGTATGGCAGGGTTTTCTTGCTGTCTTACTCCTGGGAAAGTCTCAGAATTAATTTGCACACAAAAATGTTCTAGTTCATCTCCAGGAGCAGATACATACTTCACTTGGGTCAAGTGATGAAGATGTCCCTGCTTATTGCAGGAGGGTTAGACTAGATGATCTTTAAAGGTCCCTTCCAATACAAACCATGTTATGATTCTGTGGTGATTCAGTGAATTTATTTTGAATCTGCTGGTGTGCTCAGGATAAGATTCAGGGTTAGCAGCAGAGCACAGAGCTTCTACTCTGGGTGCTTTAAATGCAAAGACAGTAGTAATGAATAACCTGGATTCTTTATTCTATAATTTTCACCGAAAATTATAGGTTGTCTTCAACATCTTTCCAAGCTGGATTGTTGATTTAGCTAGTTAGATTAGGCCCAGCAAGCTGAAATCTTCTTGTCACTTCCTTGTCCATCGAGTGTACATATTGATGATGATCTTTAGTCTTATTTGTGTTTAATTCTATCTCTTTTTAAGAAAAATTTTCTTTCAAACACATTATTTTAATTCTATGTCATTGGCTTTTTTTGTTTGTTTAGCTTCTGCTAAATGCTCTGAGACTTTCCAAAGCAATTCTCTTCATGTGCTTCCTCTAAACCATCAGAAATACATTCTTTCTCCCAGTGAAACACCTGGTTTAGCAAACATAGTTCCACAGTATGTAAAACAAGCCTTTCCAACTGCTGCATTGAGGGGATGAACACACATAGATAGGTGTTTGCCTTACCTGTGTGCATCTACCAGAAAATGGGGTGATTGACATTAGTCACCTTTTCCAGAGTTTTTAGCCTTAAAGGTATTGGAAATGTTTGCCTTTTATATATTTATTTAGTTCTTTTGATTCTGTATTTAATCAAAAATAGTTTCTTTTTTAAAATTGATGTAATTAAAGAGTATATATGTTACTCTGGTTATTATTCTCACTATGGCTTTTGAGAGCAACAGGCTTATTTATCTTCTCTTTCGGCTTCTGCCTTAGCAGAGGGGAGACTCACGAGTTTGGCAGCTTTTGGTTTCTGAAGCTCTGTTCTGTAGTTTGAGAGCTTCCTGTAGGCAGTGCTCTACTCCATTCCCTCTCCATCCAGTTTGCACAAACCTTTATGAAACCAAAGGTTTGGAGCCATAATGGATGCCTTCTCCTTGCCGATTACAAATACTGTCTTTTCCAGTTTTAGCATCCATTTAATCTCAGTGCTCTGACTGGGCAATATTTTGTCGATTTTATATATTCTACATATATATGTGTGATATATTACTTTTATATGAGTTTTATATGCTTAATCTTTTTGCTCACTACTGTTTCTAGCACCATGTTACTATCTCTCCAAGCAGAGTGTGTCTTAAAATCCATTGATGTTCCTTTTGCTTTTTGTGCTAATAATGTACTCAGTTGCCGCAACCTTTACCACTGTTCCAATTAAGGGCTCCTCCGACGTCATAATGCTTTTTTCATCCTCTTCGTCTGCACATTTGTCTGATGATTATCAGCTCTTGCAAAGTGGTATTATTGTCTTGGCTTGTGCTGTTTGCTACACCCTGTGCAGTTCTGTGCACTTGCTTTTGTGGATTACAATAAGTTCTCCATGTCTTTTTCCCTTGTTTCTTTTTTTGTGATATTTTGTGTACTTGAGTATATCAACAGGATTGGAGCCTGGCCTGTCCTCAAAGAGGTTCACAGAATCACAAAATGGTTGAGGTTGAAGAGCACCTCTGAAAGTCGTCTAGTCCAACCACCCTGCTCAAGCAGGGACTCCTAGAGCACATGAACCAGGATTTTGTCCAGACGGTTTTTGAATATCTCCAGGGTGGGAGATTCCCCAGCCTCTCTGGGCAACTGTTTCCAGTGCTCAGTCATCCCCACAGTGAAGAAGTTCTTCCTTATGTTCAGGTCGAATTTCCTATACTTCAGTTTATGCCCATTGCCTCTCATCCTATTGTTGGGTGCCAATGAGAAGAGTCTGGCCCCATCCTCTAGACACTCTCCCTTTAGATATTTGGAAACATTAATCAGATCCCCTCTGAGTTGTCTTTTCTCTAGATTTTCTCCAGGCCCAGCTCCCTCAGCCTTTCCTCATACGAAAGATGCTCCAGTCCTTTAATCATCTTAGTCACCCTTTGCTGGACATGCTCCATGGTCTAGCAATGCTGTCAGCCAGCTCCCTCAGCACACGTGGGTGCATCCCATCAGGGCCCAGGGACTTGTGGCTGTTAAGGCTGCATAGTTGATCTCTAACCCAATACTCATTGACCAAGGGAAAGTCTTCCTTTTTCCAGACTCTCTCACTGGTCTCTTGGGTCAGGGATTCCTGAGGGGTGGCCTTGGCAGCGAAGACTGAAGCAAAGAAGGCATTCAGTAACTCTGCCTTTGGGATAACTTGCAAGGATTGTACTCCCTTGAATTTTGTTTTATTGTTTTATTGTTTGGATAATCTCCATAATTTTCATAATTCCCTCCAACCTCCTTCCTTCCTAGTGTAAAGCTCTCTTTATGAGGTTGGCCAGTCTATTGGCAAACACACATGTACCTCTGTTGGTGAGGTGGATCACCAGACTGGGTCCCATGATCATAGAAACCAAAATGCTGTTGCCAGCACCAGTGGCGCAGCCAGTTGTTTACTTGGAGAACACTTCTTGTCTGCAACCGCGGAACCAGAAAGATTGAGGAGAAAATAACCTGTGCCCCAATTCCCTTGACCACCGCTCCTAGGGCTCTGAAATCCCTTTTAATAGTTCCCAGGTTTCTCTTGGTATCATCAGTTCCCACATGGAAGAGCAGCAGGGGGTAGTAGTCAGATGGATGGACCAGATTTGGCAGTGTCTCCTTGACATCTCTGATGTGAGCCCCTGGCAGACAACAAACCTCTCTAGAGAAGGGGTCAGGTTGGCAGGTGGGTGCCTCTGTCCTCTGGAGAAGGGAGTCTCCCACAACAATCACTCATTTCTTCTGGGTGGTCCTGCATGGCCCAGGGCCCAGGGCCCAGGTCAGTTTCATGCTTCGAAGCCATACCCAACTCCTCCTCAGCCTGAAGGGCACTAAACCTGTTTGACAACTGCATGCTGACAGGAGAAGAAGGAGCCTTGTCCTTAACCAGTTGCCAGTGTTCATTCTCTACAGCCTTCTCTATTACCCTCCTTTTTTTCTTAGCGGAGGCAGGCAGAATGCTTGGGGCTGACGGACTCACCTCTAGGCAGCCCCCTGGATGAGCCCTCATTGACATACTCATTTGACTGACCCTCAAGTTCTAGAGCCCCATACCTGCTGTGCAAGGACAGCCTGGAAGGTCAGAGAGATCTGGAGGGGATTTGTCTACTACCCTGAGCAGGGACCTGTATCCATATCCCTCCGTCTCTTAGGTCCCCTCCTTCTGCCTGGAGGTGAGAGGGCAGGAGATCTTCTGCTTCTTGGGGAGTCTCCAGCTGATGCCTTTGCCTCAGGGATGGTAACGTGTGGCTCCACCAACCTATCTGTCTCTCACACTCCCTAATACTCCTTAACCTTTCCACTTCTTCCTTCAGTTCTGCCACCATGCTGAGCAGATCATTCACCTGGTCACAGCGCACACAGGTTCATGGTCTGGTAGAGGGCTTTGCAGGTCAGTCTCAGTCCTGGAGCTTTTATATGTTTATATAGCTCCAGCACGCCCAAAACAATTTTGATAGCAATGATTATATCTTGGTCTTCCCCTAAATTCTGCCTGAGCACTGTGTCCCAGATTCCAATCAGAGTAGAGTCTTTTATCAGGAACTATTTTAGCTCCCTTCAGTACTCCAAGATTGTCTCTGAGCTTTAAATCACTCAAACTGCTCTGTACTTTTATCTTCTTTTTGTACTCTGTTTAAGAATCTCTCATATCTTTAATATTCACATGGTTCACAACATTCCTTGAACTATTTTTGTGCAGTTCCGTAATTAATCTTTTCTGTCAGAGGTAACGGAAAATGATTAAACACATCAAGTGTCTCAGAAGCACTTGTTGTCAGAAATAAAGCTATTTTTATCTTGTCTTCCACTGCTTCTCAAAGTCAAATGCAGCTTAATTCTTTTCCGGATGACCTTTATGTTTCAGAGACTGTCAGGTCTCGGGAGACTTCACACTGCTTTGCCAGCCCACGCGTCTCTTGGTGCTTGAGATTATTTGGACAGGATGTCAGCCCCAGTGCTTGCGCCAGCCGGCCTGTGTGGTGAGTCGAGAGGAACAGGCACTTTTCATCTCACTCTTGTCTGGGCATTAAAAATGGCCTAGAAGCTTTCCCCTCTGTCATGCCTGTGAATTACTCAGATGCGGGTGATGACAAAAATTAGGTGAGGTGAGTCATCCCCCTCCATGAAGGTGTGTATGCCTGTTTGCACAGCCTCTGATGGTGATGGTGGGATT
>NW_010299998.1:3780-5155 GCF_000700745.2 Antrostomus carolinensis | reverse complement strand
GATGGCTCCTCTAAAGATTCTTCGGCTTTCCTAACACTCCAGGATTTCTCCTGAGTACTGAGTTGTTCGCACAGTTCCTTTTCCAATTGCGTCAAATTTTCTGACCATTTCCTCTCTCCATACAGGAGGGACATGCACCTTTTAAAGAGAAAGAAAAGTCCTGTCTCTATCACAGAGGAACGCAAATGAGGCTTTGCTCTTTTTGTTTGAATCTGTGTGCAGATGCAGGAGTGTGTGGGAGGAGGAAGAAGTCCCAGGCTTCTGCAGAAGCAAGGCACTTTACACCATAGAAAAGTGTCATTATTCCTTGATCACTTACTTCCCAGCTGCACATTCATAATGCCATTTAATAGGTGACCTGAAGCTGGATTCTGGCTGGGTACATGCCAGATATTAAGGGTAAATTGCTGCAGGAATACAGATTTTGCAGACAGCAAACACAGACAGACAACATTTCCTGACACCCCACACAGATATGTCACAGCATCCAAGAAATTCTGGTTCTTCAGCTCAACCAAGGTTCCTAGCATGGATATCATGGCACGCAGGCCCCCGCCTGATCCCAGAACAGCAATATTAGGCACATTATTCTGGAGAGTGGAAGACAGAAAACAGATTTATTTTAGAGTAAAGACTTGACAGACAGACAGAGATAAAAGCTATTGCAATTCTCACCTGACCTGATTCCTTGCTTTAGGACACACTCTGCTTCTTTTCCCCTATTTCTCTTTTTCCTTTACATCACAGTCACAGAACGTGTTCTCCTTTCTATCGTGCTACCACTTGTCTTCCTGGTACTGAAATTTGTTGTGGCTGTGTTTCTGTGATGTAGCTTCAAAGTATAAATAAACCTTGAGCAGTACTCATTGTGTTTCTCTAGATGTCACCTCTATGTCCTCTTTGTCACCAAGAATTTTTTTTTTTCTCCCAAAAAATAAGGTAGAATCACAGAAATTTAAGAAATATCTTACACAGAATCACAGAATCGTAGAGGTTGGAAGGGACCTCAGGAGATCATCTAGTTTAACGCCCCTGCTAAAGCAGGTTCCCTACAACAGATTGCACAGGAAAGCATCCAGGCAGGTTTTGAACATCTCCAGAGATGGAGATTCCACAAAGTCTCTGGGCAGCTTATTCCAGTGCTCCGACACCCTTACAGTAAAGAAGTCTTTCCTTAAATTTGTCTGTAACTTCCAATGTTTCAGATTTTGCCCATTGCCCCTTGTCCTATCATTGGGCAAAATGACAAAGGAGAGCCTACCAAAAAGAGCCCGGCCCCATCCATTTGGCCTCCGCACTTCAGGTGTTTATAGACATTTTTAAGATCCCGTCTCAGTCTTCTCTTCTCCAGGCTGAACAGTCCCAGCTCTCTCAG
>NW_010299998.1:0-3603 GCF_000700745.2 Antrostomus carolinensis | reverse complement strand
TGGCCATGCTCTTTTTAATGCACCCCAGGATACTGTTGGCCTTCCTGGCCACAAGGACACACTGCTGGCTCATGGCCAACCTGCTGGCCACCAGGACACTCAGATCCTTTCCTCAGAGTTCCTTTCCAGCAGGTCACCCCTAACCTGTACTGATGCATGTGGTTATTCCTCCCCAGGTGAAGGATTCTACATTTGCTCTTGTTGAACCTCATCAGTTTTCTCTCTGCCCAACTCTCCAGCATGTCCAGGTCTCATTGAATGGCAGCACAGCCTTCTGGTGTGTCAGCCACTCCTATCAGCTTAGTATAATCAGCAAACTTGCTGAGATTGGATTCTATCCCTACATCCAGGTCATTGATGAAGATGTTAAGCAAGACCAGACCCAGTACCGACCCCTGGGGAACACCACTAGTTACAGGCCTCCAACTAGATTCTGCGCCACTGATCACAACCTTCTGAGCTCTGCCAGTCAGCCAGTTCTCAATCCACCTCACCGTCCACTCCTTGATCACATATCTTCTAAGTTTGCTACAAGGATGCTATGGGAGACAGTATGAAAAGCCTTGCTGAAATCAAGGTAGACGACATCCACTGCTTTCCCCCCATCTACCCAGCTGGTGATGACATCATAGAAGGCTACCAGATTGGTCAAGCATTATTTCCCCTTAGTGGATCCATGTTGACTTCTCCTGATAACCTTCTTTTCTTCCAGTTGCTTAAAGATGGTATAAAGTATAATTTGCTCCATCGACTTCCCAGGGATGGAGGTGAGGCTGACTGGCCTGTAGTTACCCAGATCCTACTTTTTGCCCTTTTTGAAAACTGGACTGACATTGGCTATCCTCCAGCCTTCGGGCCTATCTCTCCTGTTCTCCAAGACCTTTCAAAGATGATAGAGAGTGGTTTAGCAATAAATTCCGCCAGCTCTTTCAGCATTCATGGGTGCATCTCATCGGGGCCCATGGATTTGTGTGGATTGGTTTTGTTTAGACTATCTCTAATCAGTTCCTCCTCAGCCAAGGGGAAATCTTCCTGTCTCCGGACTCTCTTTCCTACTTCTAGTATTTGGGATTCCCAAGGGCCAGTTTTAGCCATAAAGACTGAAGCAAAGAAGGCATTCAGTATCTCTGCCTTCTGAGTGCCTCCTGTTATCAGAGCACCCATCTCATTCAACTGCTGGCCCATATTTTCTCTAGTCTTCCTTTTGTTATTGACATACCTATAAAAAGTCTTTTTTGTTGTCCTTTACCTCCTTTGCCAGATTTAGTTCCACGTGGGCCTTAACCTTCCTAGTTGCATCCCTACAGGCCCTGACTTTATTCCTATACTCCTCCCAGGTGGTTAGACACTTTTTCCACATTTCATAGACCTTCTCTTCCCTTTGAGTTTTTCCATGAGCTCCTTGTTCATCCATGTAGGTTTCCTGCCACTCTTGCCTGATTTCTTTTTCTTAGAGATGCACCGGTCTTGAGCTTGGAGGAAGTGGTAACTGAATGTTAACCAACTCTCTTGGGCCCCCTTACCTTCCAACGCTCTAGCCCATGGGATACCCTGAAGTAGGTCCTTGAAGAGGTCAAAGTTGGCTCTTCTGAAGTCCAGGGCTGCAACCCTATTTATTTGCTTACATTTTCCACACAAGGTCCTGAACTTTACCATCTCCTGATCACTGCAACCCACACTGCCCCCAACCTTTACATCCCCAACCAGTTCTTCCTTGTTAGGAAGAACAAGGTCCAGAATCACACCTCTCCTCATTGGCTCTTTCACCACCTGCTTCAGAAAGTTATCCTCTACACATTGCAGGAACCTTTCAGACTTCATGTGGCTGGTTGTGTTGCTTTTCCAAGAAATGTCAAGGTGATTGAAGTCCTTCATGAGAACCAGGGCCTGTGATCTTGAGGCTACTTTCAGCTGCCTGGCAAAGGCCTCATCAACCTCCCCATCCTGATCAGGCAGCCTATAGTAAACACCCACAACAGTGTCACCTGTGTTAGCCTGCCCCTTAATTCTCACCCATAAGCTCTCCACTCCTTCATGATCCATCTCTAGGTGGAGCTGGATACATTCTAGTTCCTCTCTTACATAAAGGGCAACTCTGCCACCTCATCTTGCTGCCCTGTCTTTCCTAAAGAGGACATAACTACCTATGCCAGCATTCCAATCACATGAGCTGCCCTACCATGTCTCTGTGATCGCAATGAGGTCGTGGCCCTGTGACCACACACAGGCCATCTCTAGGTGGAGCTGGATACATTCTAGTTCCTCTCTTACATAAAGGGCAACTCTGCCACCTCATCTTGCTGCCCTGTCTTTCCTAAAGAGGACATAACTACCTATGCCAGCATTCCAATCACATGAGCTGCCCTACCATGTCTCTGTGATCGCAATGAGGTCGTGGCCCTGTGACCACACACAGGCCTCTAGTTCTTCCTGTTTATTCCCCATGCTGTGTGCACTGGTATATAAACACATAGGCGAGGAGAAGGGTGTAGAGAGTCCAGGTATCCCCAGGGGGATGCAAGAGGACCTCCTGTAGTTGTGCACACCCTTGAGGTGACTGACCTTCTGGCTCCACTCATGGGAGACAGCTAAGGAAGATTTGTTATTCTTACCTGGCCTGTCCCATTCCCCAGTCTACTGCAATGATTTGAGCATTGCTGCTTTGGACCCCACCCCCCAAGCCATTCAGTTTAAAGCCCGCTTTACTAGGTTAGTCAGCTTGCTGCCAAAGATTGCTCTGCATCTTCTAGACAGGTGGATCCCATCCCTCCCTAATAGTTTATAATCTGTATAGAAAGGTACATTATCATAAAACCCAAAACCCTCATGCCAACAACAGCCACTTAGCCAGGAGTTTATGTGCATTATGTGTTTATTTCTGACTTCCCTCCTTCCTTCACAAGGCAAAATGGAGCAGAAAATAACTTGGGCACAGATGTTTTTCACTTACCTTCACAGGGCTTTACAATCTTCCTTGATTCTGCCCATGTTCTGCCTTTTAGTGTCATTGGTGCCAAGATGAAAGATCAACAGAAGATAGTAGTCTGTTTCCTTGACAAGCTGTGGCAACCTCACAGCAATGTCCCAGATCTTGTCTACTGGCAGCCAGAAGACCTCTCGAGACTCCCTGTCAGGCTGGGAGAAAGGAGCCTCGGTGCCTTTTAACAGGGAGTCAACCACTACAACCACACGGCATACTGAATTGTGCTGAATCTGGCTGGAACTGAGTCAACTTTCTTCACAGCAGCCCCTATGGTGCTGTGGTTTGGATTTGTGGCTAAAAAAGGTGTTGATTACACACCAGTGTTTTGACTTGCCAAACTGCCTCCCACAACATCAAGGCTCACTCTCTTTCCCACTCTGCATTCCTCCCCCAGTAAGTAGGCTAGGGGTGGGCAGGAGGTTGGGAGAGGGCACCATTGGGGTGGGACCACTGTCCCAACCTGGCTAAAGGGGTACTCCATGCGACATAACATCATGCTTAGCAGTAAATCTCAGGGAAAGGAAGAAGTGGGGATGTTTGTGAGTGACATTTGTTTTCCTAAGTCTCTGTTACACGTACTGAGGTCCTACTTTCCAGGAAGTTGGTAACATTTCCCTGGT
>NW_010299997.1:34844-49412 GCF_000700745.2 Antrostomus carolinensis | reverse complement strand
CCCAGCCTGTATTTGTAACTACAAATTCCCCTACAACTTGTAAATTCCCCTAGATTCCCCTAGATTCCCCTACAACTTGTGCTGAAGACTGCAGGCTATCCCCTTGCAGTCCATGGAAGTCCATGGTGGAGCAGATGTCCACCTGTAGCCTATGAAGGTTCCCATGCTGGAGCAGGTGGATGCCTGAAGGAGGCTGTGACCATGTGGAAAGCCCGTGCTGGAGCAGGACCTGTGGCCCCCATGGAGAGAGGAGCCCACGCTGGAGCAGGTTTGCTGGCAGGACTTGTGACCATGTGGGGTCCCACGCTGGAGCAGTCCATTTCTGAAGGACTGTACGCCATGGAAAGCACCTATGCTGGAGCAGTTTGTGAAGAACTGTCGTTCATGGGAAGGAAGATTTGGATTTATTTCTCATTATCCTCCTATGATTTGATTGATAAATTTCCCCCAGGTTGAGTCTGTTTTGCCCATGACAGTAACTGGTGAATGATCTCTCTGTGTCCTTATCTGGACCCACAAGACTTTTGTTATATACTCTCTCCCCTGTCCAGTTGAGGAGGGGGACTGATTGAGTGGCTTTGGTGGGTACTGGCATTCAGCCAGAATCAACCCACACATAAATGAACTGAATATACAACTGAATTTATTGTCAGAACATCTCGAGGCTCTCAGTCTTCTTAACTTTTAGACAAACATTCAAACTGTCTTTCCATGCAATCTCTTACAGAATGAGCTTCAGCTCCTATTTCAATAATAAAACACTAGTATCCTCCCCCACCAAGACCCCTTAAGCCTCTCCCTCCTGAGGAACTCTTACAAAACAATGTTAGGCATTCTTCTGAATGCTGATAAGCATTCAGAAGAACAGAAACACCAAATCAGTTGCATTATTATAGAGATCATGTTTACATAGCCTCTTATCCAAAAACTTTTTCAGAACATGAAACAGACAGTCCTTATTTAATGAATGAATTTATTATTCTTTTTTACCTCGTCATTTAATATGGCTACCTGTATATTATTGCTGGATTTAGTAAACCCTGCACATAATAATGATCCGTTATTTACAAACAAGTTTTATTCTCAGATTATTTTTTTTATTTATTTATTTATTTATTTATTTATCACTCTTAGGGCTTTATTATCAGGAATTAATATATGTATTTCCATAATGAAAAAGTAGTATTGATTTCCCTGAACAAATGTGAAACAGATTAATGCCAGAAAGTATCAGTTTGTTGGAATGATCATTTGAAAAGAATATGGCTGAATAGCTCAGTATTATATATTAGATGTTCAGAATACAGTAATATTGAATGAATTGATATGCTCAGAAAATCTGAAAATCAGACTTGATCCTATATCAACATGGGAACCAGGGAAGAATAAATAGAGTGGATGCTTAAGATTCTTTGGTTTATTTTGTGAAGGGTCATCTTCTTTAAAAGCTCTCATGTGAACCAATTATGCTGTACAGTCAACTAGAATTCAAACACTGATGGGACCCGGACCCGTCTTCTCTTTTCATTGTTCTCTGATCGATGCTTTCACAGTCCTTGTCCTTTCCTCCTGCTCTAGTTTCTCATCTTTCTTTTTCCATTTGAATTCACGTCCTTCTGCCTAACAATACAATCTCTCTTCCACAGTGTCTAGCTTTTTCCTTACCACTCTGCATTTTATTGAAGAATCTCTCTTTGTGGTCTGGTCCAGGGAATATTGAGAATACAAAACAGATGGTTTCCTTGATACCTTTTCCAATATTTAGCACCATGGATGCTCACAATTTGGAATACTACCTTGGAAATGACTTTAAATTTACTTTGAATTTTTCAGGATATATGGGAGAAGTTTATGATAGAAAAATAAAAAAGGTAGAAAGGATTAATATTTGACACTACTATGAAGAACTAAAGGTAACTTTTGTTATTTCTGTCAATCTATGTCCAATGTCTACTTTCTCAAATACTTTCCTGCCTCACAGGGGGCTGGCTTTTTTAGTAGATGCATATCTTCCTCTTTAGGATTGAGATGTGTTTCAGGAAAAATGTGGAAATATGAGCCAGCAGAAATGCTATGAAATTTAACACATTGCTAATTGGGAGAAGGGCAGAAAGTGCAGTACAGGAACACCCTTAAATTTGTTCTATGTAAAGAAGCAAGGAAGAAAAAGCTTCTAAAGCATTGCTTTATTGTATCAGGATTTTATATTGGCTGGACATGTCACATTAGGAATTCTTTATTTTTATCAAAGGAATTATCAACATAAATTTACATGGATTTCACAAGCCTGATTTGTAATAACTTTACAAAAGAGTTCTTATCTTAATTGAATGTTCAGTACAAATGAATTTGCAGAACTTGTATATTAAGAAATAACACTCTTAAATAAAATTTATACTACTTACACATTTTGTCAAACCTCATTTAATCAGAACATATTACCAATGTCAGGTAAATAAAAAAAATTATGAAACTTTATAAAAGGAAGTAAGGACCAGATTCAACCATTTTCATACTATGTAATTTATAATTCCTCAAGTAAGTCTTCTGATTTTGGTGGGACTAGATGCCACAAGTAATACATTTAATAAGAGCTGAAAGAATCTTTCTGTAGCTAATTTATTTCGTTCTTACTCAGACCTTGTAAAAGATTAAGAAAAATTGGCATCCAGTCTAGTTGATTATTAAAAAAGAGCTCATTTAATTAATTCTGAATTCTTTAAATGCTATGCTCTATAAATGATGTGTCATTAGGTAAGCATCTGCTCCAGGATTCATGGTATTTTGAAGAGGAATGATTGAGGATGTCATTAGTAAATCTACAAAGAACAGGACACACAGCATTTAAACATTACCCTATCATCTGTGCAACAAATGTTCAGCATCATTATGTTTCCACAATGGCAATTTACTATTACTCTGTGGGGTAAGCAATCAATACAGGCAGGCGATGCTTTTTATATCAGTAGAAAGAGAGT
This sequence comes from Antrostomus carolinensis, assembly GCF_000700745.2. Classification (NCBI taxonomy): domain Eukaryota; kingdom Metazoa; phylum Chordata; class Aves; order Caprimulgiformes; family Caprimulgidae; genus Antrostomus; species Antrostomus carolinensis. The sequence goes on along the minus strand of NW_010299997.1, from coordinate 46,434 downwards.
ACAGTTTAGCCTGTTCCAGCCTTTGCAAAATCAATAAGCATGTCTATATGTCAGACAATTAGTCTCAGTTGCAGATAAGAGTGACAAGGTATGGGCTATAATTAACACAGGAAAGTCTTACAAAATATTAATCATTCTGTTTGTAAAATGTCATTCAACTTTTTACTGAACATTAAATCTAAATATTGTTTATATCAGTCCCTAATGCATAAAGAGTTACCTAGAACCTTAATTCTTTCACAACAAAATAATAGCCTCTAAAAATGATGCTGTCAGAGTTTTTAGCAGAGTACACAACGTGTGCTTAATACCTATCTGTATCTGTGTATAGATAATAATTTTATTTTTGAAACACAGAATATATAAACTTCAAAGCACACTCTGACCTCAATAAGACAAAAAGCATATGAACAGTTCTGCAGAGTGGTTGTCATCAGAAACAGATTATTTCCTCCTTCATGTTGGCAAGTTGTACTTACCAGTACACTTAAGTGGTAAAGCCCACCTATTCCTTTCCCCATTCTAGCTGTCCTCTGGTTGGTTCTAAGGAATCAAAGAGGAAAGCCAATAGATCCCTTAAGGTCTTATCAAAGCTATTACCCATGAATCATCATCCCCTTAACCTTATAGAATAAACCCTAACATTTTTTCTGAGTTTTCGTTTAGAACTGTAGCGTCAATAATGGTTAACTTGTAAAACACTAAAATCATAATTTATCATATACAGTGTAGTATTTTTCAGTCAGAAACATTAAATTGTGGATTTGGAAAAAAAAAAACCAAAAAACAACAAACCAGGCAGTCAAATTCTTTTTTTGTTTGTTTGTTTGCTTTTTAGAATACTTAGATTTCAACACTTTTCTCAAGTTCTTGTGTGAAGGGGTCATCCAGATCTTATATGTAGATAAGTAATGGTGAATTCAGTAAAATTTGTAATCTCACCACTGTGTTCATCTGACAGTTAATGTTCAAGATCTTTAAAACCTATAAAAGGTGGTTCATATAGATATACAAAGTTTTTTCTTGAAACAAACCTTCATTGTTAATAACTACCTTCTATGTGAAGAAAAAAATAAGAAAGCACTTCCATTATTTGTTTATGAAACTTTACCCTAAGATACATTTAAATCAGTATTTGCTTCTTTTCATTTTAAATATCACATTTAATGCTTAAATTTAAAATAATTCTAAAAATGAAGCATATTACAAGCAAGAACCTCAGAAGAGTTTTTTTAAAAAAAGAAAAGAGAAAAGACAGAAATACAAATTATTGACTGCCTGTATCCAAATATGGATCTATTGCTTCTGATTTTACAAATAGTTTTGTCTTTTAGACTCCTAATAAGTATTGTACCTCATCAATGAGTAGTTAAGCAATACCATTTAGGATGGGACAGCTTTCAACTAGCTCTATTTGAAGTTTTTTGTGATGATTTTTCTAAATATATAATTTTAATTGCTTTTTCAAGTTAATCTTATTTTTCTAATATTTTTATCAGCACTAAAGAAGTTATCAGGAACATTATTTATAGGTTTCTCTTAGTCTTTTTTCTTTTTTGCTTATAACATTTTCCTTTTTCTAGTGACCCACCCTCCACTCTTTTTTTTGGATATTTTAACTGCTATTCAGTAATAATAAACTGCCTGGGATGACATCCTCCAACCATTATTTATCTTTTGAGTTTTTAACCACATTAATACTTAGCCTATGAGTCCTTGTGTATCATGAACTCATGAACTGGAGTCTTTTGCCTTGATGGTGTCTCAGTTTGCATACTGATCCACCAGTGCTACATTCAGAGAGATAAAAGCATGAAGTCTTCACAGACTCAGTTCTTTAGAGCTACAGACAGATCACTGGTTCCCTCCAACCCTTGAACTGGTCATAATTCATTAAAACAGCTTCAATTGCTTCCAGATTCCCTGTAAAAAATTGAACAACCAGTGTCTTCAGGACTCTATGAAAAATGAAATACAGAAAAAGCCTACATTTTTAATGATACAGAACTAGTTGATGCATAAATGACACCTCACATCTCTTCCAGAAGCAATTTATGAAAGTGCTTTTTACTGAGTTTTAGCCCATGGCTCTGAAACATCAAGAGTTACAGAATATTTAAAACATACTCACAGGTATAATCTTTTCAGCTTTGGTAATAACCTAGCTATTTACCTCCTCTAACAGGTATTTCAAAGATCTGGCTAAAAGATTGAGAACAGCTTTGCTTTGCACCGTGTTTCTTCCTTTTTTTCCTTCCTGTGAAAGCACATTGAACAGGACTGTTTTCATGTGTGCTTCTGTAACACTGTTGGGTTGGTGGAATCTTCAGGCCACAGTCCACACCCATTCAGTCGATATTGGACGTGCATCCTCCTTGCATTTCTCTTTTTTTGTTGTATGAGAAACCACTGCAATAGGACAAGATATCCCTTGATTCTAAGAGACATACATGTGATTGTGCTGTACCCCAAGGAAAAGTGGATTTACAACATTTATTCTAAAGAAAAAAGGAGGATGAGAACCCATTTGGGAAGTTATTAACATATCCCAAATCTTTTTGATGATGTATGTGTGTGTGTCTGTAAAACACAGTCGTTACTTGCATACGCCAAAGGGAAGCTGAGAATAAACACATTGGATGGTGAAAACTTCATATGCTACTATAGAGGTGGATTCATGCTGTTAATATGATAAGTTCTTCAGGCCGTGTTAGGGTATTACATATTTTTAATAGAAAATAATAGCATATTATTTTAAAAAGGAGCCATGTCAAAGTTTTCTAATTAGGTGGTTTTGTTTTCTTCTATTTTGCTCTTGCCCTCCCCCAAAGCATAACTGATTTAAAATAATGTTTTGGTATATATTGGTATATATTTGGTTCCTACTCTATACCTAAAGAACATGAAGTATAGCTCCAGGGCAGGAGACTCCTTGAAATTCCTGATCCTGAAGTCATAGTTTTGGTCTTTTTTTCTAACTGTATGCAGACCCAAAAGGTTGTTACATCAGTAAGGATTAGTCAGGCATAAGGGATTCAAGGCACAAGTCTTAAAATACTTTCAGACATAGAGTAGTCCAGAACTCCTGTGTGAGCTTCTTGCTATTCCAATAAAACTCTCTGCTTCATGAATTCTGTGCTTCTTAGCTAAAATGATTACAGATTCTATCCTGTGCTGCTAAAGTGGCTCAGAGCTGTCTCAACAAGTAACAGAGTCATCCCAAATTCTTTTTTCCATATTCATTATTTGCTACTTTATCATTTAGAATAGTACCAGCTGTGCATGCCACTTGAAAGCAAAATGAACATGATCCAATTAAGTTAACACTACTGGGTGAAAGAAATCTAAACTGAAAGATAGGTGTTAACTGCTATCTCCAGATTTCAGACTGCTACTACTTGATGCTTATGATCTAACTCTTTTATTGGTGGCACTAATTTACAGTCAGTGACCAAGCATCCCACTGTGATCAGAACTGTTGCACAGAGTAATTGAATGTGCAGCTACTCAAGTGATTTTTACTATCCAAAAGACAAGTTAAGGCAGCTATTGTGCAATTTTAAACATGCGTCTTGATCTGCAGAGAGACAGTCTACAAAAGTTTTAAAAGTTTCTCTATGGATTATTTTTAAGCTGTGCTTTGATTAAAATAAAACTATGCATTCATAGCAATAGTTGCTTAAATATGGGAATATATCCCATTATATTATTTCAGATATCTGTGTAATATCACTTTTAGGTAAAATAATCCGAAATTGTAAATTGGAATTTTTATAGAGTTGTGTGATAATTTTTGCTTTTTTAAATAACCTCAGGAATATGGTGGTTTTCTCTTAATTTGTTCAATGTGGAGTAATTTTGTATTTACAACTTGAATGAGATCCTAATCAAAGAGTTTTATCTCTCTTTTTGAATCAATAAAAGAGACTGACTCAAATAAATAGTCTCTCAAATAATTCTAATAGATACATAGGGTTAACAGGAAATTAAAATATGTGTCTCTTTATAAGAACATGTTTGGTCCCATTAGACTTAGTAGACTGATTACATATTTAAAGATAGGAATGTATTTTCTAAATCAGGACCAAGTTTTTTAAAATAAATATATTCTAATAATGTGTGAGTCATTGTCCCTAACACTTCAGTCTCTCAGGTGTTGTGAATGTTGCATTAGAAACGAGTCAGTTCAGAAAAGCCCTTAGGTGAGTGAGTTCAATTTTTCCACAAAAATAATTACCTTAATAATACAACATATATTTACTGAGTTTGTCATGCTTGCTGACACAGGTGAGTTTTATTACAATGTATATATGTTAGAAGGGAGTAGGTAACTACAGAAATGTCTGTAAGTCTGAAGAAAGAGAGTTTGAAACAGATTTCAGAGTCACTGGAAAAGATCTAAACAGATGTGAGACATTACTGAAGGATTTCAAGGTCCAACAGAAGCACATACAGGATGAGAAACACTTGCAGAACCACAGCATTTGAGTCATTTGGGTCTGTGGAGTGATAGCAATGGACTGAAAAGCTTTGGAGACATTTTGAGGAGAGAAAAAAAAAAATCATTAAAAAAGTTTTTTTAAGACTAGCTATGGGAGAGAGATATATATTTCAAATGGGATAACTGAAGGACAGAAGTCATTAGTTACTGGAAGAAAATGTGAAATTATTTTGTGATGCATCCAAAACAAATTCAGATAGTCATGAAGAACAGAATATTTTTGGAAATGTGAAAAATTCACTGAAAAAGAAAATTGTTTCTCATTACTCATTCCTTAATGTTCTTAATGCCTATTTATGTCAGTGTCCTTTATTTTACAACCAGTAAAATACAGGGCCAAGCTGATAATTTCTGTTTGATCTGAAATGCCTCTATAGAGTCCCCAAAACCCAGATCTCTGTCTTCTGGAGACATTTTGAGAAAAGACTCATTGACATGTGTCAGCTGTGTTCTTTCTAGCACACAGCAGTGCACTTCGTAAAAATCTGGTTGAATGACCCAGCTCCTCCTAGCACTCCCTAACGAGCTTCATTAGCCAGTCAATATATACACTGAAAAAACATGTCAAAGAACACCCACATCCCTCAGACATACCAACTGTCAGAATCTCACCTCCAAACCAGCCAACATAGGAGTCTGGGCCATCATATACTCCCATAAATAAGAGCAAGATATTTCATAAGTCACCAGCATGCCAACACATTTCTCAGTCCTTTAGGCTCCAGAAACAATAAGGTGCATTCACCTGAACTCCTTGTTCTCCTCTCTTCTACTAAGCAGAGACTACAGTGCGCAAATAATATAGATATGTCAAAGCCTAAGACAATGCCAGTTGACTGCAGAAGACCTCATTGACCAGTATAATATCTTTGCACAAGTCTGAAAAATGTGTAGAGAGAAGACCTTTGCCCATCTATCTTCTGAAAAGCAAAAAGAAGACATCTGGTAATCTGCACCATTTCCCAGAGTAGCCCTTTCATATTTAGCTGTTATCTTCAAAGAAGAGACAATATTGTGCAGATTCTCTGGACATATATAGCCCTGACCATTTACTAGTGGAAGCAAATAATCCATGACAAGTAGATTGTGTACTTTCCCTTCACATCATTACTGATATGATTGCTAGGTCCCATTTTTTTTTTCTTCTGTGCTTACAGTGTTTCAAGAAGATGCTTCAAAAGATATTGGCCTTTCAGCCATGAGGTGCTCTTCCTGGTCAGCTTCTTTCTAAGCTGTTTCCAGCCAGTAAAGTACATAATTTTGGGCCTATATCTCCAATAGTTTCCTGAGCTGCTGACTATTTTGTGATTCTCTTGCTTCTCGCTTATTGCTGTTCTGGTGACTTCTGTACTTGACTTGCTCTATAGTGCAGATTGCATGATTCTGATATTTTCCACGATTTTTTTTTTTTTTTTTTTTAATGGAAATCAGATACATTTTACTTTTCATTCATCCATCCAACCAACCAACCTTCTCTCCTTTAAATCCCCAGTGATTTTCAAAACCAGATAAAATACTTCCTCATCTGCTTCTGAAATACCTACTGTTCATCTTTCACACTCCCTTTTCTACTTTTGTATTGTTCAAGCAATATTTTCTCCTCTATCCTTTTAACAGAGAGATGAAAGTTAGACTGAAATGCACCTTACATTTCATTTTGCTAATAGTCCAACCCACACGCTGTCAAGCAGCAGAGATGCACTCTGACAAATGTGTCCTACCAAAACAGAACTGACCCTGGATACAGCTGATAATTCCTTTTTTATATACTTGATAAATCATAATGAAAAATCAATCAAATATCATTGCATCATTAAAAAAAGGAGATACAATATCTTTGATTTCTGAGGCAAAAAAGAGACTGAGGTTAAAATCAGAAACTGCAGATATAATTTATGACTTAATTAAACTCTGCATTGATATCCTTATCTGACAATACCTTTTTTGCTCTTCAGTTGTCACAGTGGGAATGAATCACAAGGATATGATTAACTGAGTATCAGGAGACTATAACCAGATAGGAAATGTGAATAGATGCATTGAAGGTTTCTAATGTTCTCAATTCCTTCTTCCTTTTTTCAGCATCTTCGCAAGCTGCCATCTATCCCAAAGCTGTAGAGTGTTTTGAGAAAAGGTCATGCAAGGAGCATAATTACTTTTTTTTTTTTTCCCCTCTAAAATGAAAGAGTTATGACATAGATAATCATGCTTCTTTATATGATTTAGAATATTTGGGGGTTTTTAGCAAAGTCTTTGTCCCTTACAGAAAAAAAAAAAAAGAGTCCATATTATACGCTGGTGCTACATACAGATTTGACACGCTGCAATCCTGAAATTCTATACAAAAAAAAAAAAAAAATCTAGATATGAATATTATTACTACAAAGGGGAATATAATATTTTATGTATGTAACATATTTTATATGTATATAAAAATATTTAGATTGAGGTCATAACTATTTTTAAGTGTTATTTTGTCTCTTTCTTACCCCCAAGAGCAATGACTAGAAATTGTAGGTTGAATAAAAAATACCCTTTTTAACAATGATTTCTTTTTTTAAAGGCAAACAGACTCAGTCATCTAGTAAATGTTAACCTGACAAACAAATTATGTAGTAAAGAATTGCCTAAATTAAATTTTAATATCTTAAACAATATGAAATAAAAGAGTTCTTAATCCCAAATTTTAAAAAAAAAAGCTTGTGCTGGGTTAGCTAACTTTGGTACTAAAGTACTAGAACTTCAGCTCTAGCTTTCTTTATGCCTTAGTAATTTTTACTTGTACATGTTTTTATTTAGGATTAATTTTAGCTGTGGAATTCATTATACAAATATGAAATATTATTTTCAATATAGAAACAATGCTTCTTTGTTGATATAGAAATTTAAACGTGTATGTCCATTCTTTTCTTTGCTCTTAGTGTTATTACGCTAGTTTAATATAGAGAGCATTCCCGAATCAGCCCTCCACTGAGTTAAGAATACTATGTGGGTTGTGTCTGGACACTAAAAGGTGTTTTTGCATGAACTGGCCCCCAAACAGTAATTTTTAATCCAACCGAGAATGGATCAAGCAGGATGCTGTCATAAATTTATCAAAGGCCTTATTTGCAAAATTAATAAACAAAAATAAGCATAAGGCATGACATGTTCTAATAACTACAGTTCATCAACCAATGTATATTTCTTAGTATTAAATTCATGTTAACATTTTCTATTAATTATTATATAAGAAAAAAAATAAAGCTACTAGATGTAAGTTTGTTGTGCATAAAAATTATATGGCTTGGTACACATTTTTTAACAGTACGCAGAAATGCAGTAAAACTGTATTGGTTAATTTTAAATACTGGAAACTGTTTATGTTTTGGAATTTGACTTTATTATACTACAAAAATTAATAAATAAAAAACAACAAAAAACAACAGAAGATCTGGACTGAGTATATGACTCTTTAACAGGAAAAAGACCATAAGCAGTCTTTTAGTCACATCTTAAATCATGTTATGCAACTCTTATACAACCTCTTATAAGACTCTTTTCAACCTGTTTTTCTGTTTTCTGGGGTTTTTTTGCATTTTAGGGAGAGAAGCAATGTCAAGCTTAAAGTGGCCATTTTGTAGCTGTGTCTTCTGGCCAGTATCTTCCTGCTCTCCCACAGGTAATTGTTTTTTGGCTGGCAACTCACCTGATCATGTTCTTTATTTGCAGAGGAATTAAAAACAAATTATAAAGGAGCAGACCACGTCACAGGTCTTATGTTTCTGAAATAAAGTTTCAGGGGGTTGAATGCGATAATTCACCAGAAGTCCTTCATGACTGGTGTGGTTAAAGAACTGCAAGCAAGAATGCCTGAGCTGCAAATAGTATCATGGAAGGGTGTTACATTATAGCAGCTTCTAGCTGAAATGGGGAGGAGGTGGGAACACTTACAAAATACTGTAATGCCAATGCTCCAAAGCCATTCAAACCTTAAAACGTAGAGGCTAATTAAAACATTTCCAAGAGTTTTCCCTTTACATGATCACAGAACTTTATCCAATGATGTTTCACTTTTAACTTACAATGAAACACAACTGAAGGATTGTGTATTTAACCCTGTTTTTTGCACATTGCAGAATGTGAGAGAATTTACTATATTATTCAACCACATAAAGGGAACACAAGGGAATAAGATACTTCAATTTAATTCCATAAACAAGAACCACAAGAAAAATGCCTTTTTTATAAAGAAGTGAAAAGATTTTATCAACTTCTGATATATAACATAAATACTTGAAGAAGTTTACAAAAAGCATCTCAATCCCAAATCAACGTTGATTAAACTGGGAGTAGATGAAAGAAAATAAAATCAATTTTCATGAGACACATGTCTCTACAAAACACTTCCCTTTATTTCTTGGTGGTACTACCTCTTAACAATTGAATGTGTTACTTCATTGGTAGAGTGTTGCCAGTATTTGAAATCTAGCATTTTTGTTTGTTTGTTTGTTTGCGTTGTTTCTTTTCTCTTTCTGGTCTTCCAAGTAATTTTACCTTGTTTTCTTATTTTTCTCCCCCAAAAACATTTATGACTGAATTCTTGTGTTCTTTTAAACTGTTTCAATACCTGCAAAATCCACCTGCCTCAAACTTTTTTCTGCTACATTAGAGGATGAAAATTAAAATAACTTAATGACTCACTGCCTATGAAATTATTTTTTTTTTATCACTAATTTTAGTACAGTCCCGTAGTGAGCACAGCTTCAATGCAATCTTCGTGTTTTGTGCTCTGAATTTGGGATTTCAATTAAATTAAAGGCACTCCTTTGGTCGGAAACTGTATTGATCTGCAGGAAGGTTCATTTGCAGAACGTAATACACTGCTGACCAGTTGGAAAATTCTGGTCCTTGGTCACTTCACCTGATGCCTAAAAAATATGGATTTTAAAATAATATATGGCTGAGAGAGCTTTTAAAACTAATTTGTGTTAGTGGAGGTTTTTTTTCTATTTTTTTCAATATACCCATTAAGTGTTGTTTAGTTATTGTATTAGCAGGCTTTGGGAATCAATGTGCAAATATAAATTCAGGAGTTACCTGTATTTTGGAACAGAGCAGAATAATGCTTTAATCCCAACAATTTTGGCGATATCAAGCTAAACGAGATATCAGCTTGAAAAGTGTGTGTGTGGTGGTTTTACTCCTTTGGCTGGCAGACAAAAACAGTCACTCTCTCACTCTCCTGCCCCCTGGCCTTCCCTGGAAGCAGGGGAGAGAATTGGAAGAGTAAAAATAAGAAAACCCATGGGTTGAGATAAAAACAATTTACTAATTGAAATAAAATAATAATGATAATAACAGTAATAACAGAATATACAAATGAGTGATACACAGCATGATTGCTTGCCACCCGCCGGCCGATACCCAGCCTGTGCCAGCCAGAGATCCTGGAGCAGAGACAGTCCCGAAAACCAAAACCACAATCCTGGAAGAGTGAGCCTGAGTGATCCTCAAGATAATACCCCCATTTTATGGTCAACCCTGATTAATATACTGAACATGATGGGATGTGATATAGAATATGTCATTGGCACATCTAAATGCCAATTTTGGAGCTTACTACTTACTACGCTTCTTCCCCCGAGTCCTAATGCAGCTGTGAACCAGCCAAGCATGATGGCCTTGAGCTCCAGCAGAAACTAATAACATTAGTACCTTATCAACATTCTTCTCATAACAAACCCTACACTGAGACTAAAACACAGCTATTCTAGCTACTAAGAAAATTAACTCTATCCAAGCAAAACCAGGACAGTAATACTTAATAAAAGGAGACTTTGCATACCAAGTATATTTTAAAATAACTCATGTTTTTTCCCTGTTTCTGTTAAAAAGAAAGCCATTAAAAAAAAAATACTCACTTATTACATATGGGAACAATAAAATACTCTTTCCTGATTTTTGGGTCTACTTTTACAGACTACAGATTATTTCCTTATATTATGCACCATGTTGAAAACCAAGGTGACCAGAACCTCACAAATTATCCTTTTAGAAATTGAACAAGCAGGAATTATACCATAGAATCAGTTCTGGTAATAGGTTATCCAAATTGCTCCTGATTTTTTCCACTTTGGCTTGGTAAGATTATTTTTAATGTCTTATCTCATTATAGAGGATAAAAAAACCCATCCCAGCTATCTTTAGTTTTGCAAAGAAGTACTTGAATAGCTATTTTAATTTGGAGTAAGCTTATTTTCTCCTGTACTCAAATTTCATTTTCTGATTCATTGTGCATGAAGCCAATCTATGCACTGCATAAATTGAACATACTGCATTATAAGGCAATAATTGTGTTCAACTGTAGATGTTCAGAAGAAAATTTTAAAATATTAAATCACTGATTTGTATGTAACTTTGCAATAGGACGGGTTTTTGTTTTGTTTTGTTTTAATATACTCTACCTAAAATAGCCTTAATAACAATTTCCCTTGTGTTGGATTTGTGTGTGTGTGGAGGGGCATTTTTTTGGTAGTGGGGGTAGGGCTACCTTGTGAGAGTGAAAAGCTCCCCTGGCTCCAAGGTGGAGACCTCCCCTAGCCCAGGCTGGGCCAATGAGTACTAAAGAAACGCTTCTGCGAATCCATATTTGTGAGGGGATGGACTGTCCTGAAAAGAAGGAGGTGTGGTTCCTGGAGGAGAGGCCATTGACCGAACAAAAAGATGACCATTGGTCTAAACAAAGGACAGACAGACAGAGGTAGAGCCAGAGGAAAAGACAGAGACCCACACCCAGTTCTACCACATGGAGTAGGAGAAGATAAAGTCCCCTGCAGCCCATGGAGATTCAACGGCGGAGCAGAGACCCATGGGTAGGCAATGGAGGACTCCACACTGGAGCAGAGAAGTTAAGCCTGCAGGCAAGTGTGACAGAAATTGTGACCCTGAGAATCGCTCGCTACCAGAGCAGGGGTGGACCCCCAGAGTGGGGGGTGAGTCTGCAGCCTGTGGATGCCCCATGCTGGAGCCGGGAGCTGAGCCCAAAGAGGTCCATGACTCCATGGGAAGCTTGTTTTAGAACATCCTGCTTCTGGACTTCCATGTTGG
>NW_010299997.1:28188-34756 GCF_000700745.2 Antrostomus carolinensis | reverse complement strand
CTTCCATGTTGGGAATAGCTGCAGAGGTTAACTGACTGTAACCCCATCCCTGTCCCCTGTGCCACTGAGAGGGGGAGGTAGAGAAATCAGAAGTAAAGTAATTTGAGCCCAGGAAGAAGTGAGGGGTGGGGGGAAGGTGTTGTAAGATGTGGTTGTTAAGTCTACTTAGATGGTTTGTAATGAATTAAATTGATTTTTCTTCCCCAAGTTTGAGTTTGTTTTGCCTGTGACCATAACTGGTGAGTGAGCCGTCCCTGTCCTTCATTCCTAATGCCGTGCCCCCTTTGTTGTCTCCCAATCTCATGTCACCAGGTTGGGGGAGTGAATGCAGGAATGTGTGGTCCCACTGTGGGTCAGACTTCCACATTCCTTTATTTCTTCAGTAAGCTGAGACCAGCTATACTTTTCAATCTAATGATGCTGATCTTTATATGAATCATTAATAAAAACTGCTGTTGGTGCAAGAATTATTCTTCATCTAGCTTTAGCAAACAGAGAATCGGCATTTTGTCAGAGAAGCATTTTCTCTGCTCCTACTGTTTCAGCCAGACAGGCTAATACAAATGAAACTCTGCCTGTAAACATCCAAGCAAGTAAAGTTTAAAGTTTAATTGGGACCAACAAAAACTGGAAATTGTGGCTCCCAGGCTCACCATGTCAATAAACTCAACTAATTGACTTCTATACCTATTGAAATAGCTTGAACTGCTATTCACAGTAGTTATGATTGTGCCTAACTACAAATTACAATAAAGAGGGTTATAGTCAATATTCATTGAATTTTTATAGAAACCTGAAGATTGAGTAAGGACTGGTCTGTGTTATGCTAGTCACTCTAGGTTTTTGGATCATATGAATGAGGTCCTAATGGCATTTAAGTTACCTAAAGGTTTTAGTCTGAACTACAATTTCAAGTGAATCCCGATTGATTTAGATGTGAGCATTCTTCTGAATTTTCAAAGGGTTTGTATTCTTATTAATTATTAGTACTATACAGGGCAAGCATCAAATGGAAATGAGAAGAGATTTCTGTGGCAGCATTGAACAGCAGGTTTAGGATTGTGAAGGTAGGTGGAGAGATCTCCTTTGAACAGTTTTGATAGGAAAACTGCTTTCACCTTAAAAAATAGTTAAAAAAAGCAAAACAAAGCAAAAAAACACATAACTAAATCTTCTGAATCAGTGACTCCTAGAAAAGAAGTTTTAATTGTATTTTTAGTGCACTATGTCAAAAACCAGATCATAGAGCCATCAACAAAAATACTTACGGTTTCTAAAAAAGCATTTTGTAAGAACATCAGAAGGAGAAGAGAAAGTAGAGATGATGAGAGCAGAGACATCCCAAAGGAATACAACTGAGATAGGAATATTTCAGCAGTAGAAAATTTCTAAAACAAAATCTGTGTTCTTCAAACAACTGAACACAATTGTTCAGTTTAACCTCATTATATTAATCAATGAGACAATTTGAAACAAAACTAATTGGGAAGAAGAGATGAATGACAAGATTATAACGTCACAAACCCTCATGGAAAAGAAAGAGAACAACAGAAAGTTATTGTCCATAGACTAACAAGGAGTTTACTGGAAAGGTATGGAACACTATAACATATTTAGATTCGTAGTGATACATTAGAATGCCTAGTCCTCAGGAGTCAAAGCTTTCATTTTGGCTTTTCACACAAATTTGTTTTTAACATAGGTACCTATAAAACACAACTGTTAGAAGAATCTTCAGATGTTCTCTTTTGTCTCTGGTTCTTTGTCTCTGTCTCTTTTGACCTCTGTACAAGAAGGTCAACAGTAATCTTTAGCAAATGTGGAAACAAAATTTTCTACACTGCGAAGACTTTTGAGATTCAATAATTTATTTTGCTTACATTTTTACAATTTTATTTTAGTTAATTCCTATCTGTTATAAATTTCCTTGAATAGAGAAAAATATTCAGTCAGTCCAGCAAAATGTGGGATGTTCTATTATGGTTTTTATTGAGTTGGCATTTTTTGCATGTCGTTGCCATGGTATTCTTAACATTTTTAACTGTTCTTCAGTCCTTGCTGATACAGTTCACAGTGAATTCCTGAATTCTGTTCTAGTCAGTGATATTCAATCAAGGTTACCAGCACACACTCTGTTGTTAATGTTAACTTCATTCATTCAAATGTTTCATTTACAATGTTCTTGATTCTTCTGCAGACGTTATACTTTCTGCATTTGTGTTGAATAGCTACAAAGTGCGCAACCTTGGCATACATCTCTCTTGATGTTACACTCTTTATCAGTTTAACAATCTGTTTGTACTGCTTATTTCTTCCCAAGTACACATTTTTTCATTATCTGCATATTTCATAAATCACCATTATATATTCAAAAATATGTATTAATCTTACATATTGAGATTTATCAGCAGTTTCTTCAAAATCAGCAAAACATGAATAAGGCTTTCTTTTAACTTCTTTAAATGTATACCATAATTTTGTTTCTGTTTTGCCCAATGTTTTGTCAATTAACAGGGGTCAACAGAAAGGACACCGGCACAAACCAAAAGAGTAAACTTATTTTACTGATTATCCTGAGGTAATATAAAAAAGAAACAAAACAGTAAACAATCAGAATATGTTAAATATATAGCAAAGCAACAACACAAGGTTAGGCAATGCATCTAACCATTACTACTTAAAGTTAGCGATAGTGATTAAGAAATATACATCACCAACTGCCCTATTTACCATCATCCAGACTTGCAGTCGCTGGGGTGCCCCGGTGCAGAACCTCTCCTGGCAATTGGGAAGTCCTGCATAGTGTGTCCACTCACAGATGAAGCCACCAAAGAGTCATTGCATGGGGGCCCAGCTTTATAGTACTCAATTACCAAACCCAGCAAGTCAGGATGACTTGCATTTTTCTTGGTGCGGAAACATCTGGCACATCATCCTACAAGTTCAATTCCACCCAAAGTCTGGACAGGGCTCAGGGAGGAACCCCAGGGAGTATTTTTATTCTTGTGGTCTTAACCACATGTTTCTCAACTGATATCTGTCTGGTTTCACCATCTATTTCAGTTCTAACAAAAAACATTGCTGATTGCTGATAAAAAGTTGTTGATTGCTGTTGCACTATAAATATTAAGGCAAATATAAATTTTAGAGGGTCTGTCTAGAAGTCAACAATTAGCTTGGGCCTGTTACCCAGCCCTTGGCATATCAGTTTCATATGCCTAATTCCATGTAGAATTTAAACATATATTATAATGGCTGTTTCAATGTCTTGATAAATGCATGTGCAGAGGAGTTTTGACAATACTTTTTTAGTAAATTTTATAGTTTAATTTTTATAGTCTTTGGTAAAGGAATAAAGGCAAATTATTTGAATAAGTTTGTATATATGTTCTTTAAAAGTTTAAGGAGGTTTGTAGTTTGAGGGAGTGAAATTTTTCAACTTTTTAATGCCATCCTGACAACATATTCTTTTCCACTTGGTACTATCTAGCTTCTACCTAGATACCATTTTTAAGTATGGGAGCTTCACATCTGTAGCTTTATCTCCAGATTTATAAAAATCACAAAAATCATTTAGGTATTGGCTATTCATATATTAGTTCTTCATTTCAGAAGTCGCATAGGCATAGGGTCCACATTTATGTCATTAAAGGGTGGGTTATAATACAATATTTCAACTTTTTTTATTTTAATTTCCCCTTTCCCCCAGTGCCTAGGCTGCTGTTGGAAAATATAAACTACTGTTAATAGATGACAGCCAGTGTGGACATGAAGACTACAGGCAGCTTTAGGGTCAAAGTCACCTTCTGACATTGATCTCTCCAAATAACGTGCACTGCTTTTCTGGACAAAAGGAGCTAGGTGAGTATGATGGCACTTCACTCTAAAATGATGCATGCTGGATTAGCTACTTTAAGCTAAATTGTTTGGTGCCAGAGACAGTGCACAGGAGGAAATTATAATTGCAGTCATTGCTTTATATAACTGTTGTGAAACAGAATGCCTTAGGTCATGCTTGCAGGTCCCTAGCAGTATTTATTATACAGGCAGCAGTTTAATTTTAGGACAGACTATCAGACTATCTGAAGAAACAGATATCTCTGCAATGAACAGTCTTCTGGGACCCAAAATTCATAGTGACTTTCCACATTTCACTTTTCCACTGAGAATACTGTGTGCTTTTGCTCTGTGCTTTTTACTTTCTCTGTTAGGCTTGAGGCACAAAAAGCAAACTTTGGTTTTTTGTTTTGTTTTGTTTTGGTTTGGTTTGGTTTTTTTAATTAGATGCAACATTAAAGTGGAAACAAAAATAAGGATATGAGTACTATGCAGACTTACACAGTTTTTGAAATTGCACCTGAACTGTTCCAGCCTAGCAAAATCAAGTCTCAGAAGCAAGATATTTGGAGGCAACACTTATGAGAAAGTTTCACCCAGAGTTTGTGGCCTTGCAATGCAGATGTACCCACAAACTCTACTTTTCCCCACTATGAATGTCTCAAGTGTTAAAGCTGGATGAAGAAATAGTATTGGCAGATCCTTGTATAAAAAACAGAATTAAAATCTGCACTGTGTTTGCTTCTTTCTTCTTGCAGCCTACTGGCTCCATGATGCAGAACCCTGAAATTGCTCAAAAAACCAGCCTCGTTTTATTATGGTATTGACTTCCTTTAAAAACAGAAAAAACAAAGCTACTTGCTTCATTTTAGATGTTTTTGCTAATATGTTTTATGTTGTTCTCAATGTAAGATGCCATAGAAGTTAAGTATTGTCTTCATATAATTTTACTGTGAAAAAATAAGATAAAAACTTAGAGGCTTACAAGGTCATAACAGTTGATTTTATCTTCTGTGTGTATAGAATGTAAAAAAGATGTATAGTAGATTAGTTTGATTTTTATATTATTTTTTCTCTGTGTGTACCTTCCATATATGTTTTTAGTGCATATATTAGCAAGACAGGTCACTGCTAGATCACTGAAAGCACAAACTTTAGCCAGTTAGACTAGTTGCACAGAACAGATACTGTATATTTTTTTAAACATGTGTCAGGACTCTATGAAAGCAACACCATTTCCGAATTGGTAAAAAAAATTGCTCAGAGAAATGGTCTGTTAAATATTGGGTTTTATTTACCACAAACATATTGTACAAAATATATTGCTGCATATCTGCCTGTAAAAGTAGAAGAAAATATTACATGCTTTAACGCCCTGCGATGCAGCGTGCCATTCTACAATAACATAATACATTGTGTTGGTGATGATGCAGCATTGCACTTGTGAAACATTTTCAAAACCTTGCTGACTTTGATGGGAAGGTGGTTTTTTTTTTCAGTTTGTGAAAGGGGATTGAGTCAAAAGGATATAACTGTCTGCTATGTAGTTAAAACTGAACTTGCTTACAGTCAAACTGGAGTTAGCTTTGGAGATAAAAGACAGACAGAAATAGAGAAAAAGAAAAGAAGAAGAAAAGCTGGAGTAATTTGATGAAGTCTATCTCAGAATGTCAACTGAGTCCCCTTTAGTCTCAGTCTCACACTTCATTATCTTAAACATCTGTCTATACTGCATCTCTAATAGTTGCTGGCAAGCTTGCAGTGTCATATTAGCTCTTTGGGTCCACTGACATCTATTGCTTTATTATTAACATTGCCAAGAATCTACAAGAGCAAAAATGCTGTAGCTTAAAAATTACAGGAAAGTTGTATTAAACAATCTCTCTTTCTCTCTCTATCTCTCAGCTTTAGTTCTTTATAAGCCTTTAATACCAAAGTGCAGGTTTTTTAAGTGGAATCATTATCACTACAGAAGATTCTTACAAAATCTTTGTTTGTCTCAGTGTATTTATCAAAGGAAAAAAAGAAAAGAGTTGAAAGAAGAAGGAAGAAATCAAGCAAGAAGACAATTTTGTGCAATTACGTGATTCAAAAGCATCCCTTTGTTATATAATTGAAGATATATCTTAGTCTCGACTTTCATATCATAATAAACAATTTTTTTCAGAGTTGCATGGTGACAGCTTTATCACATCCAGGCAGCATGTTAGCCCTGCCCTTAATTAAGAAGGGATCATACCTTTTTCCTGACTCACTCAAAATAAGTTTTACAGAGCTAGTATATTCTCTGTCACTGTGGCATGGTGACATGCCAAGTGAACAGCATAATGAAATTTAAGAAATCTGCACAGTTAACTTCTGTTCTTCATTTCTTTTTCCCCAAGGATCCTGATATATTCCTGAAGCTACTGCAGTGTTAAAGGATAAGACAAAAATTAGCAAAAAAAAAAAAATTATTTTCTGAAACCATGGATTTCACCCAACAGGATGAAGCCTTCGGCAGTTCAAGCTTTTGGTTAAAAAAACCCCATATTTGATCCTATACATGAGTACTTTCTACTAATTCCAAAACATTCAGCAACACTCTTTAAATGCAGCCTGTATGATGCTGTGCTTTGGATTTGTGACCAAAACAGTGTTGATAGCATGTTGTTTTAGCTATTGCTGAGCAGTGCTTATACTGCATGAAGACCTTTTCTTTTTCCCACTCTGCCTCTCCCAGCAAGTAGGC
>NW_010299997.1:0-28176 GCF_000700745.2 Antrostomus carolinensis | reverse complement strand
GTCTGGGAGGAGACGCAGCTGGGACAGCTGACCTTGACTGACCAAACGGATATTCCATACCATACAGCCTCATGCTCAGCAATAAAAGCGCAGGGAAAGGAGAAAGGGTGGACATCTGAGGTTATAGCGTTTGTCTTCCCAAGTAACCATTACATTTACTGAGGACCCACTTCCCTGGAAATGGCTGGAAATCTGCCTGCCAATGGGATGTAGTGAATGAATTCCTTATTTTGCTTTGCTGGTGCATGCAGCTTTGCTCCACTTATTAAGCTATCTTTATCTGGACCTGTGATTTTTTATAATTTTTGCCCTTCTGATGCTCTCACCCTCCCCACTGCAGGGAGAATAAGCAAGTGGCTGGGCCGGGGCTGAGTTGCCAGCCAAGGTCAATCCATCACACAAATCAAGTAACGCAAACATGTTAAAAGATTATCCTGAACCTCAAATTTTAACAAGACAACTTTCTTGAGAGTCTTACACTGGATATAAATCCACAGAGCTTGATTTTATCTCAACTAACTTTCGCCCAATGGGATCAAGCCTTGGGCAGTTCAACCTTTTGGTTCAAAATATCCTCCAGTAAATTTCGAGTTAGCACAACCAATCTTAGTGATATATCCTAACACACACTTCTCATAGATCTTTGTTACCCTAGTCATAAGAAAAACTGTAAGATGTCTATATTTTTTTCTTCCCTTATCCCCAGTTCTGTCAGGATTTAATTCCAACACCCTTCACTATGGCTTTTCCAGCTTTCTCAGGGACATCCCAAGTTAGAGTGGTTAGTAGGTGGTGACAGCAGTTTGTGATTCTGCGATAGCAGGGTCTTAATTCTGCTTCACTTTTTCCTTCAGCTAGGTGATGGAGGGTTGAAACACTATCCCTTTAGCATGTAATTATCCCTTTAGCATCCCCTCATGTAATTTTCATTTGCTTTTCATAGGCTGCAAAAGAAGAACATAGAATTAGACCTCTTAAAATCCTCTGACATGTTCAAACATTAAACGATGTCAATAGCAACAGATTCTTAAAATCAGTATCTGTGTCTTAAAATGCCTGAGTCCTGACTGCAAATGTATTCAGTGTTTTTGCCTCTAATTTTTTGCACATTTGCACTATATATTGCAGTAAATGTAATGATAGAAACAATACAGACACAGTGCAGGATTCATGCTGTACTATAGTAAGTCTTTATGGTGTAAAACTATTCTATGTCCAAGTACAAGAGTGTAGTTTTATAGGATTTATAGTGTAAACATCCTTATAATTGTATTTTCCATATTACAGTACCTCAAAGATGAACAGGATGCAGTGAAAGATGAAGGAGGTAATGATTATACACTAGGTGACAATTTTATTCAATCATGAGTTTTTCATGACCATTTCCAACCTGAACAGTAGTTTCCAAATTGCAAATATATCCATTGTCTAATGTACTTGAAACTAAGATTTACATGAGCTTTAGATATGGGTGTGCTTACAGTGTATAAATATTTTTGGTGGGTGTTATAATTGCATAAGAAAAATAAGTGTGGGTACACTATAATGACTACATATTGGCCTGATAGAAGATTTTCTTTCATCAGTATTTTCAGTAGCACATAACTCCACTAGTATCTTGCATTTTACTAATCAATAATCCAAATTATAATCAAATGTATTTTAGCTACTAGTATTTAAACATTATTTAACGTTTTTGTTTGATTGTCCAACATAAGAATATTATTTGTCTAAAATTATCCTTCAGCATGTATAAATATTATTTTCCATACTATCTCTGAATAGAATTTCAGACTTTCACCAGATTTCAGTACTTCAAAAAAACATTTGGAAGCGTGAAAATTGTGAAAGGAAAAAAGAATAATAAGTTTTTTATTTACTGCATAAGTTCACTAGTGTTCATCAGTTTTGATCACCAAATTTCCTGTTCCATTCCAGTCAGTGCCATGGACCCTTTGGTCATAATTGTTCTTTGGTCTGACTATATTAAAGGATTAACTCTTCATTGAAACACAGGTAAAAATTTCTCAGCTTCCAGAAAACATTTTTTAATGCCTTCAGCTGTCTGATTCAGGTTTCAGTCTGAGCAGTCGCTCTTGCCAACAGCAAAGTTGAGAATATTCTGTGCTTACAGTTTGGCATTTTGGAACAAATGAAAATAACAAAACCAGGTTTGAAACTAAAAAGTCTCAGGACATCTGTTCTCCTTCATCACTTGCACAGACTCAGTCGCCTGCTGCCACACACACATGTGTGCATGAACATACATGCTTAAAAATAACGTTTAGAAAAAAGTAGAAATTTCTGGGATAGATGACTATCTCCATTATGTGTTTTACTCTTTTGTTTGAATGGTTGCTATTTTGTGACCCATAGAAAGTAAAAAGGGCCTTGTCTGAAGAAGGACTTTTACCAAGTCTAAAGTAGCTGGAGAATCATATTTTGAAGCAGTGTTTTGCACCTACATGAATGGGTAAAAATACCAAATAAATTAATTAAATACAAAAAATAAATAAACTGGAGCATCACTAGGACCCTTCCATCTTTTGTTTCCCTCATTCAGAATATCTTGCATTTTCTGGTACAGACTCTTGCTATTGTCTTTTTCTTAGGCCTTACCTGTCATGCCTGTCTTCAGTTTTGCATAGTCCTTTTGGTTGACCTGATTTATCTTGTTTGCAATATTTCCACTTGGCTATTGCATCATATTCTGTGCTTCTCCCCCCAGTTACACACAGTATTTTAAGATGCACAGCTGCGGAGGTGGACCACAGTATAAATATTCTTAGAACAAGCTGTAACACCTAGAGGGATTTTTATTTGTTGCTGTTTATGGATTTTTCTAAATGGGTGACAATATCAGCATACATTGTAATATTCTCTGGTTCTCTCCCTGTAACTTTTGAGACGTATGTTCTAGATCGAGCCTTAATTTTTTTTTTGTGAGCTCTCTTCCAATCCCATTCAAACATAGGCACTTTCCAGTGACTAGTGTTACTGTAACTGCTATGTTGCTGACACATTAATGAATTTTCTCTTTTTTTTCCTTAGTTTGCCTTTGCTTTTTCACTAGGCAATGATAAACAGCACTTTTAGAAAAGAATTTGTATTCCTTACTTTTAGATTTATACCTTACTTGTAAATACCCCTATAAGAACTTCCAATGGAAGAAATCGAGTCTAACAAACAGCCTTTCTAGAGCACAATTCACTGAAAAAATTAATCTTTTTAAAATACTGAGATAAGGGAGCAAATATATTCTCTATTATATAGAGTTTGTATGAAAATATTCTTTTGGGAAACTCAGTTTCCAATTTATAAAATGGTAAAAGTAGTTGACTACCTCATAGGTATAATATATATATGAGACCTTGTGGTGGTCAAATACTACAGTAATGATGTTCTGTAAAGAACTGGCTGACATACAAGTTAGTGTTTTCTGCATTGTATCATTAGGGTTTCAGAGACATTATAGTCTTTCTATTTTGTAAGTACTAGAATAAATTAAAAAATGAAGAACGTGTTCTATGATGATTATGGGAAAAGGAAGGCCCTTTTTAGACTCATTTGTATGAGGAAAACAAAAATGAATCTATCTTATCAGTAGGACCACTACGTTTTGTGGCGGATGAAGAAATGACCAACACCAAGATGTCTTCAACATCAGGCATCAGCACTTTATTGAAGCTTTGTACCATTTATATATTCTTTTTTCTTCCAGCATGCCCCAAGCACACGATATTCTTTCACTTTTGATTCGCTAACCCTTATCACACATGCGCCTGAACAATTGACATGGTTGAATAAACCCACCTGTCCCGGAGCCATTCTTTTACTTCTGACTGGTTACTAATTACAGCTCACAAGCCATCCTTATCTTGTCTCAGACACATTCTTTCTTTTTTCCACTTTGTTTTACTTTTCACTGAAGGTCAGGAATTAATTGCTCAAGGCTGAGGCTGCCTGCAGCTTCGGCTCTTAAAGCTGAACAACGTTTCCCTTTCTGTGCTACCCTTCTAGTCACTTTTAAACATATTGTCCTGGTTTTGCTAGGATAGAGTTAATTTTCTTTTTAGTAATTAGAATAGCAGTATTTTACTTTCAGTGTTTCAGTTCAGACTTAGTATGAGAAGAACACTGATAACAGTACTGGTGTTTTTTTAGTTGCTGCTGGAGCTCAAGGCCACGGTGTTTGTCTGCTTCACAGCTGCACTAGGACTGGGAGGGGGAAGCGCAGTGAAGAGCAAAACCCAAAACTGGCATCTGGATGTGCCAATGAGATATTCCATATCATATTACGTCATGTCAGTATATTAACCAGGGTTGACCGGAAGACAGGGCACTTGCCTCGGGGATCGCTCGGGCTCACTCTTCCGGGTTTTCGGTTCGGGACCGTCTCTGCTCTGGGATCGTTAGCTGGCACAGGCTGGGAATTGGTCAGTGGGCGGTGAGCACTGTGTATCACTCATTTGTACAGTCTGTTATTACTGTTGTTATCATTATCCTTTTATTTTAATTAGTAAATAGTTTTTATCTCAACCCGTGAGTCCTTGCCCTTCTTTCCAAATACTCTCCCCTACTCCCTGGGTGAGGGGGGGCGGGAGGGTGATACAGCAGGCTGTGTTTGGCTGCAAGCTGCAAGCAAAAGGGTGAATCCACCCAAACCACCACACATATGTTAAGTAAAAATGAATTATGTGCAAGAGGCTAGGGAGAATAGACTAAAGGGTAGGGTGGACCTCTGCTTTTTTATATATGTGTGAATTTATAGATCTCAGATTATACCCAAGAAAGACATTTTAGAACTTGTCAGAGGAAATATACATGAAAATTTAATCATCAGCTTTAGACAGCATATAGCTTTCTGTCTGGTAGGTGAGTCATTTCCCATCAATGATTCTGTGGCACATTAATATTGTCCTTTCTTTTTCACTACAGCTAGCAATATTCAAAGCTGTTAGTAAAGGTTCATAATTATTATGGTTATGTTAACAGTTAACAAATGTACAGCAAGTATGGGGACACATAATTAGCAAATACAGTCTTTCCTCATCCACTTAATTAGCTTCCCCTTTGCATAGTATGCAGCACTATTTTGACTTTTGGGGCCATGTATGATTTTTTGAGAGTGAAAAAGGTGTGATATGTCAAAGTTATTTTTACATTAGAGATTCAATAGTAAAAGAAATCTGCCAGAGTTGTGATTTGCCCAATGGGAAGGTGAATCTGTTCTTTCCTAGGAAACCACAGGTGCATAATGAGATAGTGTGGTATGACACATGGTGTGCATTATTTGGTGGCGGTCTTCCTGAGCTGGAGTTGTGCTGCAGTACCCAGATATAACCTGCTGTCTTTATGTACCACATTCCAGTAAAGGTGATGGCTTTAGGGCATAAATTATCTCATACTTGATTTTTCAGATAAAACTCTGATTCAAATTTATTCTCTTGGAACCACAGCTTCTTCCTGCAAGGAAGCAGTCATTCTGTCTAACTGCTGAATATGCTACTGTGTCTCTTAAGTCATTTTTTTGAAAGGGACCATTTATACCAAAGTAATTGAAAAATTCATGGTTTTTAGCTTGGAGAGTGGAAGACATCCACCTATTCCCAGTCATGGGCCCCCCATCTAGTCTTGAACTGTTTTATCTGTCATTCCTGATACATTTAGGAGTCTAAAAGTCTCCAAAAGTGCCTTTCTGTGACCTCTTGCTTGTCTGCCTGACTGGTCCTGCCGTACCCAGCAGCTCTCACAGTGTGCTGTTCTGCCAATGACCAGGATGCTGGGATTTACAGCATTTCAGATTTCCTCAACTCCTGAGACTTCAGCCCTTGAATACACAGATGGAGTGGACTTCTATGAAAGAATCATAGAATCATAGAATGCTTTGAGTTGGAAAGGACCTTAAAGATCATCTAGTTCCAACACCACTTCCATGAGCAGGGACACCTTCCATTAGACCAAGTTGCCTCATCCAATCCAGCTTTGAAAACTTCCAGGGAAGGGGCATCCACAACTTCTCTGGGCAACCTGTTCCAGCATCTCACCACCCTCACAGTAAAGAATTTCTTCCTAATATATAATCTGAACCTACCTTCTTCCAGTTTAATGCCACTACCCCTTGTTCTATCACTACGTGCCTTTGTAAAAAGTCCCTCCTCAGCTTTCTTGTAGGCCCAAATTAATAGTATTTTCACAAGTATTACAATCAACCATACTTTTATTTAAAGGTTTTAAACAAAGCATAATTTTCTTGATGAAACATTTGCAGCTTCCCTTCTTAACGATTAAACACAGACCTTCTTTCGAGACCTTTGCTAGACTATTGATAAGTAATCTTTATAAGAGAAATGTTCAAACTTTTATTTATTTATTTACATAAATTTTCTGACAAAGCTGCAAATCACAGTCTTCAGGAAATAAAACCAGTCTATTTAGCAATAGCACTCTATGAGTAAAGTGATTATAGCAGCTTTGTTTGCCATGTTTGTTTTTTCTATTCAACAATTATTTAAATTCTTCAGATCTGCCTATGACAGTTTCTCCATGTGACTCATTTTGTTTCCGAGGGCAGGACTTGGACAACATAAGAGGTCTTTCTGAATCAAGCATTCGCAACTAGTTTCAATTTTTTCTAATTTATGCATTTCTTTACAATTGCACTTCAAATCAAAGATTAAACAGTGATGTGGCAGTCAGATGAATAGGTTGCTTTTGATTTTATGAAGGCAATATAAGACAATCAATAAAATTTTTTTTAATAAATAACCTTTTAAGAGCTTTTTCTTAAGTGCACTTGTACCAATACCAAATTTTCCCCCCTTTTTCAATTTAATTGCATTTCTTTTGACTGTGTTTATACGTTTCTCTCTGCTTGCTGCAAATAATCATTTCACTGGCATGAATGCTAATGTAAAATTTATTTTACTTGTGTATTGCCAAATATTTATAGGAATAAATTATCATTCACATACAACATTATTCATAGGTGAAATCTCATTATTTTGGTTCATTACATAAAATAAGTAGTTTTTATGACTGAGTGTATTCAAGACAAATGGATTTACAAAATACAAATGTTTAAAATTAGTTGTATTTTAAAAGCTACTTATCAGGACCTTGTGCACACAATTTGTCAGATGACAAGGTAATGGCTCATATGTGAACTGGAGATAGAAATTTGTTTGGGGTTTTTTTATTTAAATTCACCAGTGAAGTAAGGGTTTATTTACATAATGCATATAAACAGAATTAAACTATAATGATTCATTATGAATTACTTGCCAGCATAGAACTTCTTATATATTAGATCACAGTTTCAGTATGAAACAGTTGTTCATTATTTAAATAAAAACTGCAGTAGGTCTAAAAAAAAAAAAAAGGAAAATCTCAAAACATTTAAAAAAAAAATTGTCACCATATTTTGCAAACCTTATATATTTAAAATTTTTCTTAAAGCTCTGCCCTTAAAATTTAAATTATTAAATTAAAAATTCCACTATTTGTTGCAAGAGTAAAGCTCATGACATGATATATACTCAAGAATAACATAAAACAAACACAAAGTAAAAAAAAAAAAAAAAATCTCATTTTCTAAACCTGGAGATAAATGTATCTGGTCTTGAGAAATGGTTCATCCTTGATTCGGGCTTTTGTTTTAAATATAATCTTTAGTTGGAAGCTTAGTCCATGTCACTCTTTAGGACCTATTAGTATGAGCAAAAGTTATTTGGTGTGTTTCTTATTATTACAACTGTTTTTAAGAAAAAAACATTTCATCTTGAAGCCTGTAATCAAAGCATAGCAAAGGTTATTCTTTGCTTTAACAAGTGCAGTGTATCTGTGTGTGTGTTTATTTGAATGGATTCCCTTAAAGAACTCTTCATATTGGTGTAACACAA
Source organism: Antrostomus carolinensis (assembly GCF_000700745.2). Taxonomy (NCBI): domain Eukaryota; kingdom Metazoa; phylum Chordata; class Aves; order Caprimulgiformes; family Caprimulgidae; genus Antrostomus; species Antrostomus carolinensis. Next base: position 20,275 of record NW_010299997.1, on the reverse strand, counting down.
TTCTGCCTATGCGTGCTGAGCCTAAGTCTTGATGATTATGAACTTGGATGAATGATTGAGACATTTTCCTAGTTTGAGATAAAACACAGACATTGACACAGTAATGACTGACAAAATTGTCACTTTGTACAGTGTTAGCCATTCTAGTTTCTGTAACATACTTTTTATTAGCAGTCGATAGACAGGGAGACAACAATGAGGAAGAGAACAGGATTTATTCAGTTATTTGTGATGTTGAACATCTTCAGAAAGCAGACGAAGGAGCAGAGCTATTTGAATACAGCTGGAAAATTAAGGTTGGCTAAGAAAATTCAACTACTATCCAAAGATATTGCACAGGACAACTGCTGTCCTGATAAATACCAGGAAAATATGTTTGCTTTGAGTATGTGGCGCCACATGTGAATAACTAAGACTGGCAATTGGGAACAAGCTTTTGCTTAGTCTGTAGGAGGAATAGATTAATTAGTTCTGTGTAAGTAATACTTAGTAGTTAATAATTTATTTCATTAATTAGCTTGCAACAGTAACTCTCTATGGCTAAAAACCTTCACATCTTTAGTTGCAAGAAAGGTGGTGTAGAGTTAATGCCAGAGGTGTCAGGGACTCCTTTTGCAGCTGCAAGGAACAAGCCTTGCCTTTGCAATGGCCACTGACCTGACCCAGATTCTCTCTGCAAATGCTGCTGCTGTTCAGCTGTGGGCAACACTACTGAAAACTGCAAAAGACAAGGAAGAAACTTGAAAAAAGTTTTTGTCCATATGGGTATGGGTATCTTGGAAGACATATTTCTGCTTCCGAACCTGGTGGATTATGACTTCCAGTAAGAAAAAACTGAGTTAAGTTTTTCATCCAGTCTAGGTGGAATTTTGGTCTTCAAAGTCAGTTCTGAAAAACAAAACAACAAAACAAAAAGTTATTGCTCCTTAATTCTCAACCCTCATTTGCAGTGGAGTCAGCTCTACAACAAGTTATTCTAATTTATTCTAGCTGTTTTCCTTCCCTGAAGGCTGACAATAGCTGATTCGGTAAACTCCAGTGGAATCATATGCTGTCAAACTGCGAAGTTTTGTCAATTGAAATTCCTGATGAAATTGGCTTCTTTTAGCCAGAGCCTGTTTCAGGGAAGGGGGTTGAGGGGGCAAGTCCTGTTTTGACACTTTCACTTTGAAACTTCCTGAAGGCAAATGTAATTAATTTGTCTGAAAAATGAAGTTTTGGGCTTTTCTTAATCTGAAGTTGTTGAATGAATGAATATGAATAAATGTAAGATAAAAGATAGTGAATATTGTCAGTTCCCTCCTCCTCAATTGTTTATTGTAACTATTTTTCCAGCATGACCATGACAGAACAACTGTGCAAGGTTTGGACACAATTGATTTTTGTCTCATTTAACAAGTCTATTAAGGCACATCAAATGATTCTGCAGCTAATGGTATCAAAATGCAAGCTTTTTCTGTTGTTTTGTCTCTAGTTTAAATTAACTGTATCTGCAACCCTGTTGAAATTTAGTTTCAGTGACCATTTTGCATTTAAAGAGAAAGCACAGCACAATTGAATGCATGAGAAAGAGGAAGGTAATGAGACAAATTACCACAGAAATAATAATAAAAAAAATATATTAGTTTAATGGGAATAGCTAGGTCAGTTGTACTGGAGCGATTCATAATTTTCCAAGAAATAATTTATTGTTGGAGCTTTTTATTCACACTGTATAAGAATAAGCCTTTGATGATGAATATTAGTTTGTTAAAATGTCCTTTTTCATAAAAAATGAGGGGGCAGTAGTTAAGAAGAGTAAGTAATGATGATGAAATATATAAACTATTAATGATGAGCTATATAAATCATCAGATCTAAACTCAGAATGAATTCTCAAGATGTATAAATCAATAAAAACAGCAGCTTGCAGTTTCTGAATTCATAGTTTAGGAGACAGAGAAGCCTTAGCAGAAACAAAAATAAGCCCTTTGGAACACACCACATTGAAAGAAAAAATGAAAGGCGTCCACTGCAGTCTGAACTCCTAACCTTTATTTTCTTTCCATCTTCTGCCCTTTCATCCTCTCTTCCTAGAAAGTTTTCCATATGTAAAATGCTTCACCTTTAAGAATAACATGGATATCTTAACAGTTACATTCATATTGCAATTTCCACAAACAAATAATTAAACAATCCCAAACCCTGCTGTTGGTGACATTGCTGCAAGAAACCTTCACACTCCCAGATATTTGTCTAGATATAATCCAGTGTATCTGTGGGTTTGGGTCATTCTTTATGCATGTTCCCTTACATAAATTCAGTTTGCTAGATTAGAAGTCTGCTTTAGGTTCCACAAGGTTTCTGGTGTATGATAGCATGCTTGTGTTGCTGGTGGGACAGCCACGGTAGGTAACTGGCACCCAGATTCTTATCACGGGTTGCTGTTTTGGCTAGTGCCAGTAGCTTGGCTGGTAACACGCATAAAAGTCTTTGATTTTTACTGCTATATATATAAATAAAAATATTAATATATTATATTTTTTCATATTATTTCCATCCCATATGAAAAATATTATTATAAATAAAATTACAAATAATGCTTCAGTCTGAACAAAGCCTTTGATATAGCCTGCAGACAGGCTACTTAAAGAAAAAGTAAGAGGGTAGTCTTATCTCCTGGTTAGAGTCTTTGTCATCATGAAGGTCCCTAGAGGCTTCTGCACAAATCTGTTTAAGGTGTTGAAAATGGACAGAAGGAAGTTTGGTTTTTTGCTTGATTGGTTGGGTTGGGTTTTTTAGAAGGGAGGCTTGAGGTGGCTTTTTTGGTTTGGTTTGGTTTTTAAAACAAGTCCTTACTGCCGTATTTTAAGCATCTTTTCTACAGCAGCTTTTGTTTTTGAGTCAATAATAAAGGAATCTGTATTTATATTTTAATAATAATGGCATTTTCTGCCTACAGAGACTGTACTAAGTCAAAGATTGTAGAGCTGCTGGCCCATGACCTATTCTTTGCTAATGACTGTATACAGACTGTACACACAGTAGAAGATTTGCAGTACATTACTATTTTTAACCTGCTGCTAAGAGGTTTGGCCCAAACATGAGCTTAAAAAACAGAGGTCTGAGTCCAGCCATATCCTAATGGAAAAGCTAGTCAAGCCAGTTGTTTTTGTTGACAGTGCAGCAACAGCTATTCTGCCCTTGTGGCAGTGTGCCATCTCAGAGTGTCATGATTGATGATGAAGTCTCCTGGAGCAGAGGAAAAGCTTGAACAGCTTTTGAGGAGATTAAATCAGTCTTTCAAGAAGGAAATAGGCATCTGAATCCAAACAAAAGTAAATGTGCACTATGCAGTTGTAATCTCCATTCTCTCATGTCGCTGAAAAATGCAGACAATTTAGAGCCATTTCAGTAAGCATTTTGGGCTCTTACACACACACTCTCTCTGTGCCCATGCAGTACAATCTTTCAGAATATGAACGTTCATAGCCATAGTCAAATATTTAGCATTCAAGCAACATTTACAGGATCAGTTATACTGGACTGGCATCTGACGCATATGTCAAAGTAGACTGCCTAAAACTATTTCAAGAGGTGGTAAAAATGAGTTGGATTTCCAGGAGGCAAGCTAATGAATGCTTAAAAAAATATGCTCAGGCAAATCCTTAGCTATGTGATATTTTTTCCACAACATGGGAAACTGCTGTTATGGTCCATGTGTTGGTGGCAGAGTTGCCAGAGCTGGTGGTTGTGGTGATGCTGTCAGTGCCACTAAACTAAACCAGAAGAACAAAAAGCAACAGAAGAAAACAGTCACAACAAACAGAAGAATCTGCATCTGTGATACCTGTGGTAAAGTTGTGTTAATTTCTCATCCAAGCCACAAAAGTACACTCATCCCTGCACCTAGAGACTATAAATTTAGGGGAAATCAACTAATGATTTTGGTTTTTGCACCAACTTAATCCAGTGTTACCCATTTCACATATAAGATCACTACACTTTCAAGTATTGTTATATGTTTCTTTCTCTACACAAGGGATACATGTCTAAAAGGGAAAATATTCAATGATTCTGTTTTGGACACAATTTCAAGGTATGGTTTTATCTTCGAATGGAGTTTTTTGGGTCAGTGGGATGGACCGTACCTCAGGAAATGTTCCCTGTTTTGGAGCAATAATGGTATTCTGTATCACTATTCAGCCTCTATATGGCTTTTAGAGTACTTAAGGGTTAACATTGAAAGAGAGACAGATTTTCAACTTGGCGTATAATAGTATAGAACTCTCTTATAATCAGAAGGTTTATAAGTTACTCTCAAAAAAGTCCATAACTTATCCCATGAAAGACATAGACAGTAAAAAAATAACAAAATTATGTTTGAAAGATAAATCATTCTTAAGAACAGTGATGGGCTAAGAGCCACCCATCAGTATAGTAAACTCTAAGCCCTCACTTGGGTCTCTGCTCTATTTATCACATTTTGTTAAACCAGAGAGCGTTGCTCTCTTTGACATACATGGTTCCTGTCAGAAATGAATACTGCTCTACCCTTTTCTATGAGATCAAGGTTCTAGCTCTTTACCTGCTTTCAGAAAAGGCTTGATAAAGAACTGAGAAGAGTATAGATTATTGCTTACCAGCAATAATTCATTAGTGAAATTCCTTTTTATGAGCTTGATTTTTCACTAATTCTTATAGATTTTTATTTTCCTTATTGTTTAATACTTATCTTCCTATTCCATTTACCAGTTTGTACTTCATCATTGTTTTCATAACTAATTTGGATAATCCTAAAAAACCTTTCTTCAAAATGTACATATATAACCTGCATCGTAAACCCATTACTTTCAATAGTTTAGACAGCCGCCACTACATCAGTAGATGGTAAGAATACTCTTGCTAAATTGTGATGTTATACTAGATACATCTAGGCTGCTGCATGAATAACCTCTATAATCAAATGATATCACAACTGCATGACAGGAATAAAATTCATTATTCTTAAAAAAGTTATCATCACATCTGTTTCTGTAAACTCTGTTTGAAGCAAACAGATGGGATATTAGTTTAGTAAAATTTCTACTTTAAAAGACAGAAGTCTTGAAACCATATATTTCCACTTTCGTGAAGTCTTAGACAATTAAACATTATACAGGAATACTTCAATCATTTCTTCACTTGAAATATGTATACATTTCAGTTTTGCTTTCCTGTGCCCACCAAAAAGGAAAAAAAGTTGTTAGTTTATACTAATGTTGCTCTTCCTTTGCTTTTACTGCTGTATTGGCTAACACTGAATAAATCAAACAAGCCTTAACAACACAATTTATAGTCTCATCAAATTTACATTATATAAAGTCGACTGCAAACTATGTTTCTGGAAGCAAAGTAGTAGCAATAATAATGCAAATAAAAGTAAAATACTTGTTAGCTTAACTGTTTCATTTGTGTTTTACTTCAGGCAAACTAGATATAGTCACAGTATTCTTTAAATATTGCATTTTTTTTTCTTCATATAAACTATCACTGTGATATAATCTCACTTGTCACAGTTACTGCACATGCATTAAAACTATATTAACAATCATTTCATATTACTTAAAAAAATATATTTTTCACTTTCTATTGCTAGTTAGCAAAAGCCGTAATCTCAGTCTATGCAAAGAACTTGTTCATTCTGAGTTCTCTATCATATTCCCAAGCACAGTAAGGGAAGGACACATGCTGAAACGGATAACCCTTCTGGCTAATTCTAGGCACTCTTAAGACTTAGTGCAGATGCAACTCTTGTTTTACTGCTACCCTTTGATTCCAGCCTTGCATAGACTTTTTGCTCCCTTTGCTCTTGGCATTATCTTAATTATCAATGTTCATATCTGTTTTACTTTTTTTTTTTTTTTCTGGAAGTATTAAATTAAATAAAAGTCATTAAATAAGAATGACTTTGATAACATAAATTTTCAATTTTAAGTTTGCTCACAAAATATTCCTCAAGATCACTCTGAGACTGAGATGCTGGCAGAAGACTTTCAGACTCTATCTAAAGGTGAAAAGGAACATTGAAAGAGTTCCTGCCACCTAGCAAGTTTAATCTGCATATTTATAACTTGGTTTCAATATAATTTATAAACTTTTTTTTTTTTTTATATCAGAAGCCTTCCTAAGATAATTTCTTTATAATCTTCTCCTAGGAATGACAGCAACAATGATATGTAGCTCAATGTCCACAGGAAGGTTCAGTGAGCACACTTAAGGGAAAAAAAGCATGTATCAAAGCTTCTTTTTTGAGTCACTTAACAGATCCTTTCAAAAGGAGTTCTACTTCTTATAATAATGTGCATTTTAAAAGTTTAATTTATGATGGCATAATTAATAATATGGAGAGAAAGTTGGATGTCATAGTCAAGTGGTCCCGTGGTTGGATTAGTTAGTTCAATGTGGAGAAAGATGAAGTGGAAATTCCTAAGGGTCTTGCTAAGTCTAGCAAGTTATAACTAGGTTGCTGAAATTCACTGAACAGTCTCGGGTGCCACTGAAAGTCATAATGAGGGTGGGAATCTAGAGCAGGAAAAGCAAGTCTGTTCACTGCATTCAATAGTTACAAATGGCAGACACTCATTCTGTTGTAGTGATACAGTGACTGGCAAATGAAGCCTTCATTTATATTACAAAAACCACTCAGGTTAATACAAGGTTTTTTTGCTCATAGGCAAATACTCAACTTTCCGGTAGCATTAAGTTATAAGTATTAGAATTTTTAATAAATTGTTACTTCATAGTATTTTTTCTACTGGTAAATAGCACTGAAAAATGTTTCAAACAATTTTATTTTTATCATACACCCAAATAAGAGCTGAAAATTTGTACCAGACAACTGAATAGAACGGCAATGTACATAAATGAAGTTTTAAACCTTTTAAAGGTAATGTTGACTTTATAAATGTTTTTACTTTAAAGATTTAAAGATCAATATTTTTGTTCTGCTTCCTCCCTCTCCTCTCTGCTTCCCCTTCATTATCTCCTGCTACATTTCGCTAGGTTCAACAAAAAATGATGGTACCTGTCTTGCATTTCTACCAGGGAGAAATTTAAAAATAGCACAACTATGCCACTCAACACAACCTCAAAAGAGCTACTCTGTATCCTTTTTAAGGGATTAAAAAGAACATATATAACTTGTCATTTTGAAAAGTATTAGACAAAGGTGAACTGGTGACAATAATTTAATCAAGGCCAATATTAAAGTCTCTCTAAATTAACTTGCAGCATAAAGCACAATAGAGGAATAGAATCAAATTAATACTGATTGATATACTATGCTGCAATTTTGTGTGGTCCATTTGCATTTCAACATAAAACTGGAAGCAGATGTTCTAAAGGATGCAATTAGATAAACTGCAAATGTGCACATTTTTCATCTATTTTTTTAGATAAAAAATGTGCGCATTTGCAATTTACTGACAGCAAATACTTTTCCAGCTTGAAAAAAACAATACAAATGAAACAGCACAATGAGTCTAGCAGTTATTTCAGAGCTTGGTGATGATCAGTCATGATTAAAAGGTGTCTTCTGAGCATGAGGTAAATAACTGTCCACACAAGAGTGGGATGCACAGGGATTTTTCTTTTAGCTTTTTTTAACCTAGTCATTAAGAATGACTTGTATAACATCTTGGACATGTAAAGTGCAACAAACACATTGTCAGTCCTAAACAGAAATAATGAAGTACTCATGTAGAAAAAATGGCATGAAACATGAAGCGTTTGTTTTCAACATGAATAAAAATAAAAGTTTGTATTACTATTTAAGTCCCTCCTCGAGCTTTTCCACCTCTAGAAACCAAACCATTCTGCAATGCTAGTTTGTTGATGCCACTCTCGTTTCACAAGTGGGAAAAGAGAAGCAATAATTTTTTTCACAAGTAACATGGAAGCATATCTTACACTTATCAGAATACCAGTTCTGATTAAAATTAAAAATCCTTAAATCCTTAAATTCTTATACTTGCAACTTCTGCTTTCTTTCAGAAAATCAATTAATAACACTGATGGTCCCCCTAACATATGGTAATAAAGTATGATGACAGTTTCAGTTCAAATCCACTTTCAGAAAACTATTTCAAGACTAACTTTTTAATCACTGGCTTTGTATGTTGAATTTGTCAACAACAGCAGCATATGCAGTCTTTATTCATTACAGCCATCAAACACAGCTCTAGACCTGAATGTTTATCAGGGCCACCAGTATAACTGTCAGTCATATCCCTTGATACCATGAAGCCCAGCTACCAGTTATTTTCCAAACCATATTGACAGATTTGGTGTCATATCCTTAGGTCAGACAGGACCTATGCTTATTTTTAATAGCTCTTGCTCATTGATTCTCAGTAAGTCATCCCCTAGAATAATAATTTTATGTGGTGCTCTCAGGAATTTAATTGGGAGAATGGCATATTCACTTTCAAAAAGAAGAGAACCCTTTCTTGATTTAGAGATGTCAATGTAACATATTTAAGAGAGGACACATGCCCATTTATTCTTTCCATCTAACCTCAGTGAAAACAGGATTTTGGCAGACCAGAGACAAGTGAAAATTCAGGCTGTTTTATACTGCATTACATACGAGGTATAGCACAAGATTCCTGTCTGTCGTTGTCTGAGAGTTTCACATTAATCAGTCTTCAATCTTCTGTCAGACTTTCTTGCCAGTCTCATTTTTTGCCAGCTGAAGCAAAACCTCACACATTAAATGTGGTTAGCAGACCACCATTTGCTGAATAAAAGTCCTAGGTCAACGAGCACCTCGTTTTGTGCTGTAGGAAACCCAAGAGGACATCCTTTTAATTTATGTAGAGTAATTTTACACTTTCACATATTAGATTTTTACAGCAGAGTGGTATGCAGACCAGTTGTTCATGGCCTTTAGACTGATAGAAAAAGTCTGGTAACTGGCCATTCATATGACACACGTAATTATGAGAATCCGTTCTCCGCTGTACTTTTAGTACAGAATTTAGTATTGTGTGTGTGTGTAAATTTTTATATCTATGTAAAGATAAAAATTATTTTTTCAAATATACAGAGAATTTTAATAGATCAGATGACCTGTATGTTTCAGTTGCTCTGCTATGTCAACTATTTACAAAACTTCAAATTAATATATCTTTATAACTTACATTTTTTTGAGTAAAACAGTATTTGAAGTCACGAGCCTGGAAGTTAATATCATTATTTGACTATCCTTAATAGCGTATTTAACAGAATGCACTATTTTTCTTATATCTTAAACTAATCCCAAGTATACGCTAACATTTTCAACTGCTGGAGAAAACTTTTATTATGTGAGCCTATGAAAGAAAGCGTCTTAAAAAAGTAAAATACTTTTTATTTTGTGGTAGAAATCACTTTTAAGAGTTACAGAGGAGTTTAGTTTGGAAGGAATCTCTGGAGATCATCTTCTCTTAACTTTTGCACAAGGCAGGGCAAGCTTCGGTGATTGCATTCTGCTTTGGGTTTTCATATGGGTTTGAGGTCTCCAGCATGGCAAAGGTAGACAATGCAAACACTGCAGTGCAGCTCCTGTGGCATGTCACCACCCTCCTGGTGCCAAAACCAGCAGTCATGTGCAGCCTTAAACGACCACTCTGGGCTCCTTTGCATACCATCTAGTTCCTTTGCCCACGTATTTCTAAGCTCTCCTGATCACTGGCATTCCCTTCACATTAGTTAAGCAGGAAGCCAAACGCGAGCCTGCACTATGAGATCAACTTCTTAGAAGGCAACTTCTCACACTGTCTTTTGTTTCCTAGTTGTGGCTCACTCATCTGGTGAATTCTGAGTCAACTACATGCTCCTTCCACCCACATATTTTAGATTCTAAGAAAAACATTAACTTGCTACGAGCATGGGTTTGGACTAGGTGATCTCTGGTGATCCCTTGCAATCTATATTATTCTGACTTTATATATTTTTTAAAAAATAAAGTTTTCTTATTTGTATACCATGAACAGAGGACAGAAGGATAGCAAAAAAAGGTTCCAGTGATGGTATGATTCTATTGTTTGAAGGAACACATAAAATTTACAGTGACAAATGTTTCATTGCAGAATTTATGAACTCTTAACAGGCTTTATTATGACACAGGCTAGTTTTAAAAGTAAAATAATGTGGGGAGTGTGAGAACATATATTGGCATACCCTGAGAGAACTGTGGGAACTGAAGGGATACATGTCTGGAGATATGAGAAGCACCTGCATCAACAAGGCCTAAGAAAGGAACCTTGAAAGGTATCCAGAAGATGTACCCTGGCAAGCAAACAGGAAGAGATGCACGCAAAGTCCCTCAGCCAATTAGTGGCATGTGAACTGCTCGGGCTGAGAGTGAAGAGCCAATAACATGTTAACAGGTGATTTCATTAGTTTTGGGGTATAAATATAACTGCATTAGAACAAATAAATGGCTTCTTGCTTGATCATATTGATCATGTGGTAGAGTCCATGATTGAGTTCCCGCAAAATAACATTTTTGTTATTATAAGATTTTAGGATATTCTTGTCATGTTTTCTGCCTTAGTAGTAATTGCAAATTTTGTTGCACGTTTACTTAATGTACATATTGGCTTATTAGGGGAGCCATTATTGGTAAGTCCAATGGTTTCCATTCTTTTCAGATGTGAAGCAGCAGACGAAATATTATGACTCACTGATATTTTCCAATGAGGATTTGTATCTGATTTAATTAAACCCCAGATTTTCCTATCTGAAAAATGCATGGACATGAAAAGGAAAAGCTTACTTTCAAGACAGCTCTAGCAACAGAATTTATCAGCTTTTCCAAACATTTCTCCCTTTTGTCTTTCACTCTACTTTTATGAAATAGTATAGCAAATAACATTAAGAATGCTATTTTTCTTCTAGGTATAGAGGTCTTCCTCCCCTATAAGTGTTATCTGATCGTCGAAGTGAAAAACAGTGAGTACAGCTGATGTGAGAAAAAGAAAAAAAAGGACAGTAACAGCTGACTGTAGTAAGAAAGACAGATAGATAGATAGATAGATCTATTGATGGATAAATAGGTATCTGGTTCATTTAGAACAGGAAAAATTTTTTCAGATAACTTATTTTGTCTCCTTTTGGACAGACTTTTCCACTAGGTGGATATGAATAACTTCTGTGACATTTTTGTTGCTGGGCAACAGTCTGGGAGATATAATAAGATGAGCTAATAAAAGCAAAGTTATACCAGAAACCAAACACAAAATTTGCATAATCCTTGTATAGTTCTTAAAAAATACAGTGTAATTATGCAAATCTTCCTCATTCTGTTAGTTAAAATGTTTGTCAACCAATCATAGATAATGTGAGGAAGACAAAATATCCATATGGCATTTTTGGTAAAGCATGATTATTTCAGTCAGACTGTAGGGATTCCCTTTGTACAGCTCTGTTCCTGCTCTACCTGCAGCTGGAAATTATCCTTCAGCTGTTTTCTCCTTGTGGCAGGGATGTATGCTTGTGCCTGCCAGAGGGAAAAGTCATTCCTCAGACTTGGTATCACATCATACAAGGTCCAACATAAGGCATTCATTAAAATCTGCACTCCTCAGAAACATCTTGTAATAAGTTATACTGGAACAAACACTTTATTTGGCTTCATTGCGTCTGTAGAGATGATGCTTCCTAACCTTGCTCACATAATTTGGTCTGCATGAGATAAACTTACTGTAAATGAAGACAGTATTTCTAAGCAAGCCTTAGGATACAGTACTTATTTTGAGAGTAGGTCACAGGAACTGAAAGAAAAACTGCTACCTTGGTAAAGCAAAATAGCTGGATCCATTTCAAGTGATTTAGACTGTCTTCTATAATATCCACCAGCCTGACATTTGAAAATTCTAAAGCCAGATCAGCAGCTGAACACAACTCTGCAAGATATAACTTTCAGAATAATAGAATCATAGAATAATTTGGGTTGGAAGGGACTTTTAAAGGTCACCTAGTACAGCCCCCCTACAGTAAGCAGGGATACCTTCAACTAGATAAGGTTGCTCAGAGCCTCATCCAGCCTGACCTTGAATATTTCCAGGGATGGGGTATCTACTACATCTCTAGGCAACCTGTTCCAGTGTTTCACCACCCTCATCGTAAAAAAAAATTCTTCCTTATATCTAGTCTGAATCTAGCATCTTTTAGTTTAAAACCATTACCCCTTGTCCTATCACTACAGGCTTTAATTATCTTCTCCAGGCTGAAAAACCCCAGCTCGCTCAGCCTTCCCCCATAGGACAGGCAGCCCTCTGATCATTTCTGTGGCCCTCCTCTGGACCTGCTCCAACAGGTCCACCTCTTTCTTATGCTGGGAGCTCCAGAGCTGGATGCAGTACACCAGGTAGGGTCTCACTAGAGCAGAGTAGAGGGGCAGAATCACCTCATTCAACCTGCTGGCCAGTCAAGTAAGTAAGTCTTCTTGTTGCCATTGAGTAATACATCTACCCCTTCCACTGAAAGTGCCAGTGACTGTAATATCAACCTGCCACACTGGTCAAGAAATTACAAAGTGTCAATAAGCTGCTTTAGCAATGCTGTTAACTTTTGACAAGTGTTTGTTAATATTTCTTAGGCTAATTAATAAGGAGGTAATTCTCTTCTCAAGCTTTCTTCCCTCAAACAATATTTGAAAAGCTGCATCAATGCCATCTTTAGGAGATCTTAGCCACTTTTGCCATAACAGAGCTCCCCAACTAAGTCTTTCACTGTATGGCTGTATGGAATTAAAAAAATACTGTTATTAAAACAAAATATTTAATCAGGCATCTCTTCCCCTAGCAATAGAAAAGATTATTGATCCCTGCTTTTTTTCTATTTGGGATGTTGCTTTGTTGAATAGTGCATATGTAGTCCATATCACTTAATTTTCAGTAGCAGAAAATGAATTGAGCTTTCACTAAAAGAACACATTTGAGCTAATGTGAAACTTTCTGTTTCCAGATTAGGTATATTGTATAATATGGTATTTCTTAATCATCCTTCTCCTTTTTCTATTATCCTTTAAGACAATGTTAAAAAAAATGTACATTTTGGCATTTTACCCTTCCTCCTCCTTCACAGAATGTCCCTTGCTGACAAAATTGTTTAATGAGATTTTAAAAACAGTACCAAATCTCAATAACACTTTCTTTTTCCACTTTCTTTATAGTTTCTCTTCTCCAGTCAATGTATGCCTGCTGCCACTTCAGCTATACCTGTAAGCTTCCATAGAATCATAGAATCATTTAAGTTAGAAAAGAACTTCTGAGATCATCAAGTCCAACCGTAAATCCAACACTGCCAAGTTCAACTCGGAACCATATTCCTAAGCACCACATCTACATGTTTTTTAAATACCTCCAGGAATGCTGACTCAACCACTTCTGTCTCAACCCACACAGTGGGTTTACGAGTGAGGTGATTTTTTTTATCCCCCTCAGAAGGTGTGCACCCTGCTCAGCAAAACGAGAGTCACTACGATGATCCAGAGGATCAGTTAACAATACAATAAAGTTTTATTGGTAATTACTGGGCTTAATATTGGCAATTGGTAACTAGGCAATTGGAAAATACTACGGCAAAGGCAAAGGTAAAAGCAAAAGATACACAGCTTACAATAGCAACAAACCATGGGTAAAAATCACGTTGCGACAAAAAATTAGCAGGCACACAACCAACTTGGAACCAACCAAAAAGCACCAGCTTATAAAACATGTCACCACTTTAAGAAGAAAAGAGAGAAGAAAAAAAAAAAGAGATAAAAAGGCAAGGGGAAAGAGAGAGGGAGAGATAGGAAGAGGTATCAGCACCATCCAGATCAATCCCACGTCATCCTGGGTTAGTTCCTTCGTTTGGTTCTTGGTCTGTGGTCCTTGATCCTCAGGTTGTGGGTTGACCTAAGTTAAGGTGCACTTGTCCACTTTTATATTGTTTCCTTCCGGTACCACCTTTCAGGTAGTGACATGTCGAGGATTGGTTAGCTGACAAGGGTCACATAGACATACTGTAGATGGCTGACCAGGATTTTGGGAAACATCGGACTCTGTTAGTCTGAAGTGCTGGGGTGGTAAGGACACGCTGTCCTTGACTGCAGCTGCTATACGATAACAGCTTGCTTACAGTCAGCTAAGGCATGGGAACTTAAGGGAGTAAGCAACCAAGAATGAGGAACTAGGGGAGGGGTTGACGTTTAGGATAGCGACCAATTAATTAGTTAGGTTACAGAATATGTATGATCTCATTAAGAACTGTATAAGTATGCTGAACGCTAATCAATAAACGAAGCTTGCTGATCGCTCATATTGAGTGCTCAAGTTCTCCCACTGCGACAGTGACATTCAAATGAGTCCTACACCTGCACAGTTCATTTTGCCAGAAAGTTCAAGAGTTTTGCCAGAGAGTTCAGGCTGCAGGGAGGGGTCTTCCATAAAATCCTGAAAATTGGGTGGGGGTCTCCTCTTTCAGTCACAGGCAAATGGTGATGCTTGCCACACGCCCAGAGTGGTCATTGGAAGATTTCCAGGAGAGGTGGGGGGAAGTGGTCCACTACTCTGCCTTCCCAGGGCTCAGCTCACCTCCTTGCACTGCCTCCTGCTTGGTCCCCGAAGCCCTGCCCTGCCAGGGCTGTGGCAGCAGCCCTGCCCACCCCATGTGCTGCTGCAAACAGCAGTTTGGGGCAGTTTGAGTTGTTTCAGGCAGGATACAAGTGGCTTGTCACAGACAGGTATTTGACACATGTCCCTGGGCAGTCTGTTGCAATGCTTGACAACCCTTTTGGTGAATAAATTTTTCCTAATATCCAATATGAACCTTCCCTGGTGCAACTTGAAGCCATTTCCTCTTGTCCTATAACTTGTTACTTGGAAGAAGAGATCAACACCCACCTTGCTACAGCCTCCTTTCAGGTAATTGTAAAGAGCAATAAGGTCTCTCCTTAGCCTCCTTTTCTCCAGACTAAACAACTCCAGTTCCTTCAGCCACTCCTCATAAGACTTGTTCTCTAGACCCTTCATCAGCTTCTTTGCTCTTCTTTGGACACACTCCAGCACTTCAATGTCTTTCTTGTAATGATGGGCCCAAAACTGAATACATTATTTGAGGTACAGCCTCACAAGTGCTGAGTACAGGGGGAATTCAATATTTATATCTAATATAATATCCATAATTTAGAATGCTTGAGTATTGCATAATGGTGTTAATATAGACATATATAGAATATCTCTACAAGATAAAATACTTAAGTTCAGACAGAATTAGAACAGCAACTGGCAACTGCACCTCCTAAAGGAAGTGAAAAACAGGTTATGTTTACAGAATGACAGAATCAGAGAATTGTAGGGATTGGAAGGGACCTCTGGAGATCATCTAGTCCAACCCCCCTCCTAAAGCGGGTACATCTAGAGCAGGTTGCGCAGTACTGCACCCAGGTGGGTTTTGAATATCTGCAGAGAAGGAAACTCCACAGCCTCTCTGGGCAGCCTGTTCCAGTGTTCTATCACCCTCAAAGTAAAGAAGTTTTTCCTCATCTTCCGATGGAATTTCCTAACATTCTGTGATTCTGTGATTCCTGTGTTTCAGTTTGTGTCCGTTGCCCCTTGTTCTGTCACTGGGCACCACTGAAAAGAGTCTGGCCCCATCCTCTTGACATCTGCCCTTTAGATACTTATAAGCATTGGTAAGATCCCCTCTCAGTCTTCTCTTCTCCAGACTAAAATGACCCAGGTCTCCCAGCCTTTCCTAGTAAGAGAGGTGCTCCAGTCCCCTAATCATCTTTGTAGCCCTCCACTGGATTCTTTCCAGTAGTTCCTTGTCTTTCTTGAACTGAGGAGTCCAGAACTGGACACAGTACTCCAGATGTGGCCTCACTAAGGCACAGTAGGGAGGTAGGATAACCTTCCTCGACCTGCTGTCCACACTTTTCTTACCCTGCACCCCAGGATACAATTGATCTTCTTGGCCATGAGGACACATTGCTGGTTCATGGCTAATTTGCTGTCAACCAGGACTCCCGGATCCTCCACAGAGCTGCTTTCCATCAGGTCAACCCCCAACCTGTACTGGTGCTTGGGCTTATTTCTCCCTAGGTGCATTACTCTACAATTCCCTTTGTTGAACTTCATTAGGTTCCTTTACTCCCAGTTCCCCAGCCCATCCAGGTCTCACTGAATAGCAGAACAGCCTTATGTGTATCAGTCACTCCTCCCAGTTTTGTATCATCAGCAAACTCGCTGAGGTTACACTCTGTCCCTTCATCCAGGTCACTGATTAATGTCTAACAAGACTGGACCCAGTCCAGTACTGACCTCTGGGGAACACTGCTAGCTACAGGCTTCCAACTAGACTCTTCATGCTGGGGAACACTGCTAGCTACAGGCTTCCAACTAGACTCTTCATGTCTGATCACAACCCTCTGAGCTCTGCCATTCAGCCAGTTCTCAATCCACCTTACTGTCTATTCATCCAACCCACACTTCCTAAGTAAGTGTGGGTAACCCATCATTCCTACGAGGGTGTAATAGGACAGTGTAAAAAACCTTGCTGAAGTCAAGGTAGACAACATCCACTGCTCTCCCCTCATCTGCTCACCCAGTCACGCCATCATAGAAGGCTATCAGATTTGTCAAGCATCACTTTTCCTTGGTGAATCCATGTTGACTGCTCCTTTTTCCATTTGAGTTTGATCTCCCTGGTTATCCGTGCACACCTCCTGTCTCCTTTGTTCAATTTCTTACTCATAGGGATACATTGATCCAGAGATTGGAGGAAGTGGTGCTTGAATATCAACCAGCTCTCTTGGGGCTACCCTATCTTCTAGAGCCGTAACCCATGGGATTTGTCCAAGTAAAGTCTTTGAAGAGGCTAAAATTAGTTCTCCTGAAGTCCAGGACTCTAACCCTACTTACTGTCCTGCTTCTTCCATGCAGGATCCTGAACTCCACCATCTCATGGTCACTGCAGAAAAGGCTGCCCCCAGCTTTCACATCCCCAACCTGTACTTCTTTGTTTGTTAGTTCAAAGTCCAGCAGCACATCTCTTCTCGTTGCCTCCTCTACCACCGTTGTCAAAAAGTTATCATAAGTGCTCTGCCGGAATCTCTGGGACTGTGTGTGCCTATCTGTGTTGTCTCTCCAGCAAATATCAGGGTAGTTGAAGTCCCCCATGAAAACCAGGGCCTGTGATCATGAGACTATTTCCAGCTGTCTGTAGAAGGCCTCATTGGCTTCCTCTCCGTGATCAGGTGTCCTGTAGTAAACACCTACAACAGTTTCACTCATATTACCCTGCCCCTTAATTCTTATCCATAAGCTCTCAGCTCATTCTTCATTCACCCCTAGGCAGAGCTCAATACATTCCAGCTGATCTCTCACATAAAGAACAAATCCACTACCTTGCCTTACTGGCCTATCTTTTCTAAAAATTGCACAGCCATTTATCATAGCTTTCCAGTCATGTGAACTATCTCACCCTGTCTCTATAACTGCAAAGAGATCATGTCCCTGTGACCACACACAGATCTCTAGTTTTTCCTGTCTATTCCCCATGGTGCATGTGTTGGGGTACAGGCATTTCAGAGACGTAACTGAGCATGCACGTTTCCCTGGAGGGCTGCAAGAGGATCCACCATAGCCATACACACCTTTAAGATGGTTGGTCTTCTGGTTCTCATCATGGGAGGCAGCTAAGCAACATTTGTCACTGCTCTGGTTGGCCTGGCTTATTCCCCAGTTAGATACAATGGCGTGAGCATTGCCACTTTGGACCCCACTCCTGAGTCCTTCAGTTTAAAGTCTACCTCAACAAGTTGGTCAGCCTGCTGTTTGACACAGTACAATCTTCAAGCAAGTTTACTGGTAGAAGGAGAAACTTTTAATATGTTATACTGAAGTGCTGCTTAAGTATACACGCTTTGAAGAGAATATCACCAAGGAGACTAATTTGAATGAGGCACTGAGGATATTTCTCTGGCTGAAGGAAGCACACAAAAAGGAAAGGGTGAATAGACATGTGAGATACAACTTGGAAATCTGAGTTTTCTTCTTGGTCAGACACAGTGTGCTTGCATTGCAATTCTCAGAATTTAGAAAGGAAAGGTTTTCAAATGCAATAGAGTTGGAGTTCAAAGTGTAAATTAAAATTCAGTACTGTCCTGAAAGATGACCAGGAAGATTGGGTGGGCATAGATATTATCCAGTGTACAATGCTTTCAGTGAGCAATGATTTTCTGATACAGAGAATTTAAAAACAAATTATTAGATTATTTTGATCACTAACACAGGGAGTTAATTAAATTGACTGTATGAATAATAAATAAACAAATAGCCCAGTGCTTATAAAAATTTCCATACAAATTTAGAGGCATTTCAGAATTCAGACTGCAATTTCATTGCATTCATTGCTACTTGGTTGTGGATTTTGCAAAAACTAGCTCATTAGTAAGGTCCCAGCATTAAATATCATGTCTCACTGGTTCATGCAGCTCTTTCCTGGTGTGGGTTTTTATACTAATTTTAGGCATGTACAAGAGTGCTAGTGGCTGGTCCTACAGAATTGTCATGTGTTCTCTGGCATCCCCTCATTCAGTTATACAATTGCCCTGTTCATCAAGAAACAGAAGCCAATATCTTGACTACTCAGTTGGAGGAGGTTAACCTCAGAAAACTATCTGGTAGAGAACTGAAAAAGTGAGATGTTAGCTTACTTTTTGATTTGTGGTCTCAGATCCATTTTAAACTGTCAGCAATGCATCCAGGATGGTCAGGCTGCTACAATGTATGGCTGGAACATGTTATCAAAACAGTCAAATCATGTGTTTACATGATTCCATTACTTCAGTGGCAGTATGATTATACTTGAGGAAATAAAATACACAAACGGGTTCATAGATGTTGGCACATGTCTGTGTACAAGAGGATTTGACATCAAGCTGTATCATATTACAAAGGTATTTTGACGTCAGTCTGACCAGGCACATGTGATATGATGTGGAAATATACACAGTATTGCTGATGATAGGATATGAGAAATAAAGAAATTAGAAGACTTTAACAATAATCATGGTCCAGACCACATTAGGAAGTGTCTCTTGAGGGCAACACTGCCATCAAGGATGAAGAAAAGGCTGAGGTACTTAATGCCTTTTTTGTCTCAGTCTTTAATAGCCAGACCAGTTATCCTCAGGGTATTCAGCCCCCTGAGCTGGAAGACAAGGATGGAGAATAGAATAAATCCCCCACAATTCAGGAGGAAGCTGTTTATGACCTGCTACACCCCCTGAACACTCACAAGTCTATGGTGCCAGACGGGATCCATCCAAGAATATTGAGGGAGCTGGCGGAAGAACTTACCAAGCCACTCTCCACCAACAGTCTTATCCTCAGGGTATTCAGCCCCCTGAGCTGGAAGACAAGGATGGAGAATAGAATAAATCCCCCACAATTCAGGAGGAAGCTGTTTATGACCTGCTACACCCCCTGAACACTCACAAGTCTATGGTGCCAGACGGGATCCATCCAAGAATATTGAGGGAGCTGGCGGAAGAACTTACCAAGCCACTCTCCACCAACAGTCCTGGCTAACAGGGGAGATCCCAGAAGACTGGAAGCTTGCCAATGTGACACCCATCTACAAGAAGGGCCAGAAGGAGGATCCAGGGAACTACAGACCTGTCAGCCTGACCTCGGTACTGAGGAAGATCATGAAGCGGTTCATCTTGAGTGTGCTCACGCAGCATATACAAGACAATCAGGGAATCAGGCCCAGCCAGAATGGGTTCATGAAAGGCAGGTCCTGCTTGACCAACCTGATCTCCTTCTATGATCAGGTGACCTGCCTGAGGGTAAGGCTGTGGATGTTGTCTACCTGGACTTTAGCAAGGCCTTTGACACTGTCTCCCACAGCATCTCCTAGGGAAGCTGGTGGCTCAAGGCTTAGACAGGTGTACTCTTCGCTGGGTAAAAAAGTGGCTGCATGGCTGAGCCCAGAGAGTTGTGGTGAACGGAGCTAAATCCACTTGGCAGCCGGTCACAAGTAGTGTTCCCTAGGGCTTGGTTTTGGGGCCAGCTCTCTTTAATATTTTTATCGATGATCTGGATGAGGGGATTTAGTGCACTCTCAGCAAGTTTGCAGATGACACCAAGCTCAGCAGGAGTGTTGATCTGCTTGAGGGTAGAAAGGCTCTGCAAAGGGATCTGGACAGGCTGGATTGATGGGCCGAGGCCAACTGTATGAGGTATTACAAGGCCAAGTGCCGGGTCCTGCACTTCGG
>NW_010299996.1:0-11736 GCF_000700745.2 Antrostomus carolinensis | reverse complement strand
ATTGCTCTAATTCTACAGCCACAGCTTTAAAAGACAGATTATGATGCCTCTGTGCCACTGAGGAATTGAGAGCCCCTCACCTCCCCATCACTGCCACCTCTCCCCAGGATCCATGGTGGTAACTATTCTTGGAGCCCTATCTGAACTGCTGGCTGGATTTCCATCTTTCCTTACATCCTATCATATCACTACTCTCTTTCATTATTTATACTATTTTTATTTTTATCTTTTTTTTTTACTTTTGATTTTTATAATAAGAGGTGTTCTGGGTGTGCGAAATTTGACCTCATTTGTGTCTTAATCTTGCTCTTGGGATTGTATTGAAACCGTCCCTGACACAGGATTGGGACGGTTTGACACTGTCCCAAATGACACGCTATCTCGAAGTTGGAGAGCTGTGGACTGGAAGGATGGACCACTCAGTGGATAAGGAATTGGCTGGATGGCTGCACTCAGAGTTGCAGTCAATGGCTCAATGTCCAAGTGGACACTGCTGATGAATGGTGTCACTTGGGGGTCGGTACTGGGACTAGCACTGTTTGACATCTTTGTTGGTGACATGGACAGTGGGGTTGAGTGCACCCTCAGCAAGTTTGCTGGTGACACCAAGCTGTGTGGTGCAGTTGGCACAATGGAGGGATGGGACCCCATCCAGAGGGACCTTGACAGGCTTGAGAGGTGGGTCCATAAAGACCTCATGAAGTTCAACAAGGCCAAGTGCAAGGTCCTGCACCTGGGTCAGGGCAGCCCCAAACACAAATACAGACTGAGCAGAAAACGGATTGAGAGCAGATCCATTTGGGGGTACTGGTGGATGAGAAGCTCAACATGAGCCAGCAATGTTGACTCATAACCCAGAGGCCAATAACTGTGTCCTGGGCTGCATCAAGAGAAGCGTGGGCAGCAGGTCAATGGAGATGATTCTCTGAGTCTACTCTGCTCTCGTGAAACCTCACCTGGAGTACTGCATCCAGTTCTGGGGCCCCCAACACAAGACCTAGACCTGTTAGAAAGAGTCCAGAGGAGGCCACGAGGATGATGCAAGGGCTGGAGCACCTCTGCTATGAGGACAGCCTGAGAGAGTTGAGGCTGTTCAGCCTGGAGAAGGGAAAGCTCCAGGGTCACCTTATAGCAACATTCCAGTACCTGCAGGGGGCCAATAAGAAGGCTGGGGAGAGACTTATTACAAGGGCAGGTAGTGATAGGATGAGAAATAATGGTTATAAACTGGCAGAGGGTAGATGTAAATTAGATATTAGGAAGAAACTCTTTACTGTGAGAGTGGTGAGACACTTACCCAGGTTGCCCAGAGAAGTTGTGGCTGCCCCCTCCCTGGAAGTGTTCAAGGCCAGGTTGGATGAGGCTTTGAGCAACCTGGTCTAGTGGAAGGTGTCCCTGCTGATGGCAGAGGGGTTGGAAATGGATGATCTTTAGAGCCCCCCCCCGAGCTATATCATTCTATGGTTCTATGACTCTATGAAGTCTTGTCAGATAGCAAAAATTTCCTAAGATATTGCTTGAAGACAAAAAAGAATGCTGACATTCTCCTCCTAAAGTATTATCTCCTATATGAGGGCAGGTTGACAGACCTCCAACTCTTCAGCCTGGAGAAGAGAATAGAAGACTGAGGGGGGATCTTATCAATGCATATAAATACCTGAAGTGCAGGGGACAAATGGACAGGGTCGGGCTCTCTTTGGGCTATTTTTGGTGGTGGCTGGTGACAGGACAAGGGCCAGTGGGCAAAAACTGGAACACCCTAAGTTCCATACAAATTTAAGGAAATATTTCTTTATTATGAGGGTAACAGGACACTGGGACAGATTGCCCAGAGAGGTTGTGGAGTCTCCATCTCTGGAGATGTTCAAAACCCACTGGGACGCCTTCCTGTGTAACCTGGTGTAGGGAAACCTGCTTTGGCAGGGTGGTTGGACTAGATGATCCCCTGAGGTCTCTTCAAACCCCCACCATGCTGTGATTCTCTGTGGTTCTCTAATAAAGACTCAGGTATTTCCTAGTATTTAAATTAAGGTAATCATGGATCCTAATAACATCTTTTAAGATAACTATTGTGTACAGAAGACTTTTTGTCTCTAGGATAACTCTGAACAGATTTTTTTTAGCACGCATATCGCTCTGACTACACAAAGTACATTGAGAGTAATTCTGTGAAAGAGCTCCTTGATTTCTGAGAGGGAAGATGTGATAGAAAGGGTTGAAGGGAATTAATTGTCTGAGGATAATGCAGTGTCGGTGCAAGGAGATGCATAAGTCTTTGATTACAGAATCACAGAATCACAGATTAATTTCAATTTCTATAGTTTTGACTGAAAAAAAAAAAAGAGAAAAAATCTAATGGAAACACGTTTTATTAAAAACATTGTTTGTTTAGAAATAATTGATTTTTATTTCAAAAAGAGTTAGAAATACCAAACAATAAAACATTACGTCTATTCAGTGGCTAGGGTGTTATTTGAATTTTCTCAGTGCTGTTCTGGGTTTTTTTCCCGAATTGCAACAGATTTGAGAAAACATATTTTTTCAGTCCAGTTGTGACTTAAACTATTAATATTGCTAGTCATGAGTCTTATCTTTCTACTGTATAACTTACAATGAAAAACTAAGGGGTCTTTCCATCTCTTGATAAAAAGCACATTCATTGATTAAGTTCTTATTTCTAAAATAATATCACATATTAATTAAAGGACAATATAAAAATATTCTAAATTTTATGACACTTGGAGCTCTCAAATACACTGCTTTCAAGCTGAAACATATATATAAATATTTCATTTTTTTGAGCACACACATTTTATACACCATATTATTAATATTATGCTATTAAAAAAAAACAGTAAATATTCAAATGTATGTGTGAAAACTTATGAGGTCTGGGATCATAAAGCTTTTTATGTGCAACTCTGTTTGTTTTAAGAAAAATATTTGGAAAAATAAAGCCAGAAAATTTTCTGGGGGATTTGGCACCTGTGCTGTTCCATAGCAAAGATCTGCAGAGAAATACCATTTCTACACTTCAAAAGTCTTGTCCACATTATTTTTGGAGTTTCACAAGCACAACAGACTGATAGTGGATTTGACAGGTAATTGTAGACAAAAAATGGGGAAACATAAGATTTCATTCTAGATTTGAGAAGTCCCTATTGTTAAGCTCTTCTGAATTCTCCTAAATTAACTCAATTTCTCACTAAACAAAATAAACATTCAGAATAAAATATCAGCAAAAGGCCTTTCTCCAAGTACAAGGAAATCCTAAAAGCACTTAGACCTTAATATGTATTTTTCAATCATTCAGTGAGAAAACAATACACTATCAAAAACTCCAAAGCAATTAAAAAAATCTTTTGTTTACAAAAATGACAGGGGTTTACAAAAATTCAGAATTTTTAGTTTGAAGATAAATGGTATGTGAGTAACTATTCTCACAATGTTCTCAATTTTTTTGTGTGTGTTTTTTTGATTTTAGCATATATCACTCAATCAAAATTCTGTGATTCATAGGTATGTGAAGAATCTCATATCTGACCTCTACCACGTTGCTAGTTGACCACCTCAATCAGCTTTTTCTTAGGATGCATTTTTACAGAAAGTCATGATTTCCAGCTTTCTATGAATTAGCTCTGCAGATGATGAAGAGTTTGTATGTAAAATTCCCCTGGAAACAGATGAGAAAATAATTTCTGAGCAATATAATAAGTTTCAGTAGAAATTGTACGTCTGTGTAAAATTCCCCTGGAAACAGATGAGAAAATTTCTGAGCAATATAATAATTTTCAGTAGAAATTGTACGTCTACATCCCCTCATTTATACAGTAAAAATATTGATTGTAAAAGTGAAGCTGTGTTTTGTTTTTTTTTTTTCCTTTAGCTGTGCATGTGTGCTGTAGAAGGGACTATTTTCAAATGTCCTACGGTTAAACATGCAACATTGTAGAGATTACTTTTTGGAGCACTTTTCACTAATTCCATCAAAATTTACAAACTTCCTATTCCAACATACTTGTGACTTGTCCAGATTTCTGTAGTAGAGCAAAAGAAGACTGTAGAAATTTACAGGAACTGCCATTTTCTGTTCTACCTATCTTGACTGAAACCAAGATTTAAACCAATTTTAATCTAGACCAGGGAACTGATAATTTCCCAGAATGAATACTTTCTCAAAAAATGTGTTTTATTGTTATTAATTCTGTATCTTAATTTATTGTTAGCTCAGTCATATGCAACCTCACAAAAAATGCAAAGTGAAACTACAGATTTTACTCTTGAGTTCTTAATGGAGGCACATGATAGAATAAACCACCAAATCTACAGTGAAACGGTAACTCCTTTACAGAAGGCACCCCATCCTCAAAGCCTCGTATCTGATCACATGCAAGTTTTTTGTTAAAAAAAAAAAAAAGGGTTAGTTGGATAAGGTCTGTATGAGATTTTAAATTGCAAAGCATATCTGATTCATTTGATCCATTATTTAGCAAAATACTCCTCCAAAACACTTGAGAGTAACACTTTCAAATGGCCTCAGGGATGAACTCAATGCTAATTGCAATTGCTTGGGTCTCTTTAACTGCAAATACTTGAACAGCTGAGATGGTAATAAACATGAGACATTATTTGTAAGACCTGTGTGCTTGCAGCTCAGTTTGTATGGTTCACAAAACCAGCTATTGTAATTTTAGATTTCATAAGTGTAGCAGCTGCTGTGAATCCCAGAATTTCTTCCAAGATTAAAGAGCACTTTTGGAAAACAAACCATTTGGCTGGACATTTACATTTTATAACTGTTGGCCTAAGTGTATATATGTAATATTACTAATGTATATTTTATTCTGCTTCTATTGTTTTCCATTTTCATGTGCAAAGTAATTTTTAAGCTTCATTGACTGCTGTCATCTCAGATCCACAGCTTACATTTTCCTGAAGAGAGTTTGGCCCACATTTCTCCCATGCTTATATTTCCTCTAGAGATATTCACATTTAGCAGGTTTTAGAAAAGTGTCACATCCCTTTACCCTTTGTTCTTCAGAGGAATTAAGATTAAACTAAATTAAAGAAATTAAGAAAACACTTTTCAGTTTAAACTGACAGTCCCCTTGAGATATATTAAAAAAAAAGAAAAAATAAAAAAGAAAAAAAAAAAGAGAGAAGACTAAAAATGAATGTACTTCATCTCATTGCTCACCATGCCATGCTTGTAAAAAATGATCTCACCATTTCTGGGACATTTTGGTAAATGCCTACACGTACACAGAGTCCAATTGAATTCACAAGGACTCTGTGTTTTCTGTACTTCGCTTCAGGTGCCACACCCCAAGCCATGGTCCGAGACTATGAGAGAACACCTGGTGCTCCAGAACCTTCAGAATAAGGCCAACCATTGGACCTAAAACTGGACAGATCGATCTTATCTCCAGCAGTGACAACAATCATGGCACTGGAAAAATAAGGTACTAAGGTTCACTAAGATTTCTATAATTGCAGGAAAGAATTTCCCCCTGGTATGGTTTCCTTCTTTTAAGGTTTTGGTGGATAGAATTTGTCACAGAAGCACAGGAACAGTTTAACAGCATTGAGTACTTCCATCCTCACGCTTCCCAGTTTGCAGACAGGTTTTCAATTATAGGTCAGCAAGTGACCTGCTGAGTACTTAAGTCTTGAAAATCTGACCCTCAGCCTTTCTAGACGTGTAAGTTACCTAGTTATTTTTCGGAATTGCAGCCCACATTAAAAAAAGCAGCACATATGGGCCTTAGGACCACCTAATAGAAACACTTCTATTTAGATTTCCAGGACTAGTAAATTAGTCCTGATCACCCAGATAAGAAAATCTTGAATAAAATGATCCTAACTGAATCACTTATTCTAACATCCAGTCCTTGTGGATTAAAAATACTTTATCTTGGAGAATGAGGGTTCGAAATATTTGTTTTGCAATGAAACTGTTGAATAGTAATTTTAGTTGGACATTACAGCTAGGTAATTTTTTGTCAAGGAAATTTTTCTCAGTAATCCCTCAGTTAAGAAGGAAGCTTCTCAAAGGCTCCTGCATCAGTACAATTTGCCCCAAGCATCATGAAGCACAGGCTGAAGGCAAGTATCCTGATTCATGTATTCTGGGAGACAGAAACTCTTCCTTCTGGAGGCATTTAGGTATCTGCTTTTTAAAGATATGAAAAAAGTTAATCCTTACCACACTACCCTGAATTTCATTGCAATAGCTGTCTAAGAAACTTTTAATGATTCTTCTCACAGGCCAAGAAATTAAAGAAGTACCTCTTTTTCTCATTTTTGTTTTCATAAAAAGGAAGCATCCTTCAAATTGTTAGTGATTTGTATGTGTTTTGGAAATGACTGTAGCCGAAAGAAAAATATGCATATGCAGTGAAACAGAATGAAGAATTTAATTAAACAAGCTATAGCATTTTAGCTGAGAAATCTTTAATCTGAAGAAAATCCTGAGAAAAATAATGAGAAATCTTCTGAAGTTGGAAGCTTGGAAAATACTGAAGATGGTATCTTTCTTGGACTTGAAAAATACTTTTAAATTTAGCATTTAAAGCAAACGAACAAAATAAAACTAAACTGAAACACATTCTAAAATACTTACATCTTCTTTTCAATTTTTTTTCTTCATCAGCATTTTGGACTGCTGAGGAAAACATTGATAGGAGGTTCTAAAGCATAATTAAAATATGAGAGCTACTAAAATTTTAAATGACCACAAGGATTAAAAGCCCAAAATGTGACCAGCTATCAGAAAGAAAATGAATTTAAGAAGAAAAATAGTATATTTTTTGAAAAATAGTGACATTGATATTTGTTGAGATTTACAAAATAAAGTCTAATTTCAACAAATGTCAAAGAATGTTCTTCCTCACTTTTAAATAATCCACAATGAAGAAATATACTCTCTAAATGTTCTTTTCAAAAAAAATCCTATTTGTAAGTTTTTCCTCTTGAGGGGAATTATTGCAATTTGTAAATTATTTCTGAATGTGTGTGTTTTCTTATTCAAAGAATTCTTGATTTTTGAAATTCTGCTTTGTGATGCACAGTGAAATCTGGCTTTGAATGTCTGACACTTCAAAGTTTTCAAATTAATTTAATATTTATAATGTTGTTTTTATGCAGAAAATTCAAATTAAAATTATTTTTCTTTTTTTCTATCTTTTCATATCCAAAAAGAAAAGAAAGCCTGAAAAAAATGTCTGTATGCAAGGAACTAATTTACTAGGCAATCCAAAGTCTTAGTTAGCTTTCTAGAGGGCAGCAGAGCTCTTTGGATAATGTGGCCTAAATCAGCTGTTAAAGTGAGGGCTAGCATAAAATATTTGTATCAATTCAATTGTACATTAAAGGAATAAAACAAAAAAAAATCTGGGGTCAATTTTACACTTTTATTTAGTTTGGACAGAAAAATAACCCTCATTCAAAGGAACATATATGAACAAAGCATTTGTTTTTAAGGGTTGGGGTTTTTTTTAAGAAAATGCAGAAGAAAGACATACAAGTATAATAAATGTCAGAACCTAGGTGTGAAACCTGGGGGTAGACAGAGCATGGGAAAAAAAGCAAAGCACAACAATAGCAGAGAGGCAAACAAAGAATTATGAACATGGACAGGAGAAATAGTAACGCCAGCCCATGCAGCTGGGCTGGGAAAAAGACAGATAGTGAGAAGAAGAAAAGGTGGAAAGAAATGCAGTCATAGCTTGAGAGGACAGCCCTGAGGCTTCTCCAGCCTTGTCAACACAGAGAACTTCCATGCATGGGACCTAGGAAGTCCATACAGATTGCCATGAGGTGGACTGGTATAGGTGAAAATATCTAGGAGGTAATGAACCACAGCAGCAACCATACAGATGTCTGAAGCCATCTTGTTTCTTGTAGAGCTTGGTGTGTAATTTACAGAGAACTAAAATAAAAACAGATGAGATCAAGAAGATATAGAAAGCCAGCTGAAATAACTTAATTGCAATAAAATAATAATAATTTAAAAATTAAATTACATGTATTTATTAAAAAATATGGATTATCTGCAATGCTTTGTTAACAAGTGTAACAGGTACTTTTTTCCTTTTTTAAAAAAAAAAAGTCTGAATATGTAATCTAAATAAAGTTTTGCTGTGGATTTTGTTTGTTTTCCTGTTTGTTTGGGGGTTTTTTTTTGAGAAGCTTATACTGTCAAAAACTGTCTGTCCTGACATTTTTGTCACCAGGTAAAAAAGTTGGTAAATATTAGAGAACAGTCCTACAACAGTGGGTAGATGAAGACAGGACTTGGGAAATCAGAGCCCAATTCAATGCTCTAATGCAGCCCTGTAAAGTTTCTTTGTCCTTTCTGAAACATTACTCTTGTAAACAGCTGATTGATAGGTGAAATTTTTGCTGCATCATTTTGGTGTTGCAAGGGTAACCATGAAGAGAAGAACACTGTAAAAACTAAACAAAGGACTGAGAAGCACTCAGATAGAATAATAACAGAAACTGGCAGATAACATAATCCAGGTCAATATTAACAAGACAGGAGTCTTCAAGTAAATGCAAAAATATAGGGCCTCTCTGGTTCTTGGGGAACCTATAGAAAAGACACAGTCATTGTGTATTGAGGAGGTAAAGAATCTGGATTTTGGAAATTGAAACAACAGTTATGCAGCTGAAACAACAGAAAGAGTATGGTTTAAGTTGCTGCATTTCTCAGGGGGTTAGTAGGAAAATACATTTATTTTGCAGCACATGGAGATGACAGTAGAGACTTGAATCTTTGCCTCCTGAATGTTTGAAAAAATACTATAACCACTTATTAGGGTGATAGAGCTAGTGTCCTTCTAGGCACAATTCATATTTAATTGTGTATTCAGTGTGGAATAGCTCATATCAATGTAGAAGAGAAAAAATGTTGAAATATATAAAATTATTTACTGCATGAGAAACCCATTTTCTGCTTAATAAATTCACTTTATTACACAGCTAACTTCTGCCAAGTTCACTTTTAAAGGATGAGCATCCTTTAACTACAGAATAAAACCCACCTACCTTTCCTTACTATTTGTATTTCTTCATACATATCATGGGATCACTAAATAAATTTGAAGAAAACACAGTATCTATATCATAGGTGGAGGGAAAGCCAAGAACAACCTATTTTGTTGCTGGTTAGTCTGGTCACAGGGAAATTTTTTCTGAGAAAGCTCCCTTTTCCTTTGGAAGCTGAATTTTAACTGACTCAGGACTCAGCAAAAGTTCGTGAGTCTCATTCAGTGACTGATGTTGGAGCCCAGACTGATGGGCTGAAGATACCCAGCTCATCACGTGCAGAACAGTGGTGTAACAGATACTTGTGACACGAACCAAAGACCAGCAGCAGCTCAGCTACGGCCCAGCTGAAGGGATGGCTCATGCGTGGCGGATGCTGCTGTGTTCTTGTCCCCTTAGACAAATGTGTGTCCGCATCCTCACTCCTTATTCCAGCTCATTTCATTTTCTTTATTTGTGTGCTCTTGCTGGTGCCTCAGATTGCTACTGAAACGGGTGGGAGACTTCCCCTCAAATCAGGAGCACATGTAAAGAAGAAAATCAAGAGTGTCAGTCAGGATATGATACAACAGAGGAAAGGAAATGTTCCTGGAGGAGGAAATGTGGCTGAATCCTGTCATATTTCTACACTTGGGCTTTCCCAGGGCAGTCACTTCAATGGAGTCAGGCTCCCAAGGATCTGTTTCTTATTTCTGGCCTTGATGTTCTTTATAAATAAGGCAAAGAATCCTAATAACCAGTCGCTGTTGATAACAACAGCAAGAATGAGACAAACTTGGTGAGATGCCTGGACATATTTCAATACCCCTAATGAAGAGCAATGAGAAAAATCCTTGTAATAAAAAAGATTTTTACAATTCTGAAAACTCACTGGACTTCTCAGCATTTTAATTTTTTTTTTTCTGAAAGAACATTTTTTCTGGATTGAGATCTGCATTAAATGGGAAAAAATAAATCTACCTTTCCCACTTAAAGAAAAAGCAAAAGAAATGACTCAAAAGAGTGTTGTAAAAGGTCACAGTTTCCATTACTGCCTTCAAACAGCATTATAAAGACCTTCAGAGCCAAGTACTCTGCAAATCCACATCAAGGTCTGGGGAGTCAGTGCACACCATGGGGAAGTATTCTTTCTAGCACAAATCAGACTTTAAGGTGAGTATAAGACAACAGGTCATGAAACCTTTTCCTCAGGCAAAGGGTTAGAGTGGAACTATGCAAAACCCTGCAGTTGTCTCCTTAGCCTTGGTCCAGCTCACAGTGGCTGTAGAGATGAAAGTACCTATCCTGAAAGATAAAGGTGATATCCATCCCTCTTCACCTTCCTCTTCTTGGGTGTTTGAAAATTCCTGTCTCCATGTAGGTATGAGCATCATAATGGGCACAATTCGGGAAACACTGGGCATCTCACATGTTGCATCATGTCACATGTGAGAGATTAAAATTTTGAGGCCAATTTACAAGAAAGAAAGGACAACTGCAGAGCTCAACTGAAACTGCTTATTACGGAGAACAGGGTGTGGGGTGGAAGACTGTTTGGTCAATTGATTTTTGTTTCAGATGACTGAAAAAAATAAGGTGAGAAATAAGTTAGCTAGGAACATGAGCAAAAGGAATATATAACTATTGCATCAAGAGCCAGGAACTGGTGTCTCACAAAAAATTGTTTCTACCCACCAGATGGTCAGAGAACAGCCTATTTTTGACCATGATGAATCTACCATCTACTTTAAGAGGCCTGGGTTTGTGTCAATAAGTGCTCTAAATATAAAATCAGAGTTCTGTTGGTTGGAGAAAGAATTAAGTTTTCCTCTATTTTTATACACTTTATGTTTTCAATATATTATTCTTAGTCTGAAGATTAAATCGGGCAACAGATATGAACACATTCATTTGTGTCTATAGGTGCACAATAGGGTCAAGCAACAGGAGATTGATAACTCTCAAGTTATTTACTGTTTTGTGTCCAGGTAATTTTTCTTAGTCTAGGCAAGTCTGCTGGTATGGGACTGATCATTGTTTTCTGTTTTTGTCTGCAGTAAGGAGTCATTTGGTGATTGTTTTTTCTTGAGCACAGCAAGCTCAATTACAGGTTGAAAGGGTATTTATGGGTACATTTTGCAAAAGAGGTGATATGGGTTTAAGTTTTTAGGAACATCTTTAAAAGTCTCTGTGAGGCTGCTGGACACTTCATTGCTCTTTGAGTTGATACAGTAATTGGTGGATTTATAGAAAATGAATATGAATCCAAGGTAAAGTGATTTATGTAATTCTGTTCTAGAAATCCTAGGTCAGACCCATTAGCTGATGTAAATCAGCATAGTTTCATTTCCATATATCTACCATGATTCATACTAGCTCAGAGCCTAGTCTTATATTTTCTCACTCTGACTAGATTGATTATTTTTTGAAAATGAATTTGTTGTTTACAGTACCCTAGTGGCTGATGTAAATCAGCATAGTTTCATGTCCATATATCTACCATGATTCATACTAGCTCAGAGCCTAGTCTTATATTTTCTCACTCTGACTAGATTGATTATTTTTTGAAAATGAATTTGTTGTTTACAGTACCCTAGTGGTACAAACCAGCCAGGTTTCAAACATAATTGCACTGAGCAAGGGGAAAGGGAACTGGGAGACCTGGTGGACAGCAGGATGATCATGAGCCACCACTGTGCCCTTGTG
>NW_010299995.1:31426-31646 GCF_000700745.2 Antrostomus carolinensis | reverse complement strand
GCATATGCTGCGTGAGCACACTCAAGATGAATCGCTCCATGATCTTCCCCAGTACTGAAGTCAGGCTGACAGGTCTGTAGTTCCCTGAATCCTCCTTCTGGCCCTTCTTGTAGATGGGCATCACACTGGCAAGCCTCCAGTCTTCTGGGACCTCCCCTGTTAGCCAGGACTGTTGATAAATGATGGAGAGTGGCTTTTTTTGTTTTTCTTCCCGCCCCCC
>NW_010299995.1:20444-31229 GCF_000700745.2 Antrostomus carolinensis | reverse complement strand
TCAGCCTTTTCCTCATCCTTGGTGGCAATATTGCCCTCTGAATCCAATAAAGGATGAAGATTCTCCTTGGAACATTATTGGGAAGTATCCATGATGATGCGACTCATTTCTCAGCTGAGACTGCAAATGCTTTGCAATCTGGGGCTTTGCATTTTTCTCATTTTTCAATAAATAATAACCTAGGAAAAGAGAGTCTGCAGCATCAAGGAAGGAGGAGCAAGAGAAACCCTGGAGTTGAGCACATATCACTAGCTTCATCAAGATCCATCAAGATCCTTGTTACACTAGGCTTGCCAGTGCTTTATGTCACTTCTAATTTAGAAAACAGACAGAAGTATTAAACCCTTAAAGTCAACATCTGAGAATGTTCTTCAGCCAAAAGACAAAAAAAACCTCAACAAAACGTAGCCAAAGGAAAAACCCATGTAGAGCCACAGAAGGATTTTTCCCCATTTAATTCTAGAACATAACATGACATTTCATAGTTGCATATAGAAACAAACTAGCCATTTATACCTTCTACCTCCTTTACAAGAAGTTCAGGTACATGGGCTCCCAGCAATGCTGTACCAAACAGTCTGAGAAAACCAACATCAAATGAGAGCAAGTAGAGTCTTCCACTGCAGAAGTTATTTCAAGAACAAAAATAACAGGCTTTAAACAAAGCAAATTTACCCAGGGGAAGTGAAATACTCCACTCTGGAGCAAGGCATAGGCATCCCCAAGGGAGCTACAAAGCCCCGCAGACTCCCAGGAGGCTTGGGTCACCACACTGAGGTGCCAGGTCATGTTCCACTCCAGTGGCAACCCAGAGCTGCTTCAGCTCTGAAAAACCTCCAGCAAGATGCCACAGCTGCTACAAATTCCTGAAAGAAAAAGACAATGTGGCATGAAATGGGCAGAACCTGGGAGAGAGAGTGGAAAAAAGAAGAAACTCCCAACGTCTCTAACCATCTCCCTAACTAGCCATGGCTATTCTGACTCTTGGCTCACCATGCAGTCTCAGAGCAGGTGCTGCCTCCTTCTGCCCACAACATATTTACAGATTGAATTCACTTTATTATTTTCTCATCATGTGCTCAAGGTCCACCTTCTGCCCAGCTCTTTGTCTCTGCCTCTCCTCCAGCTGTTACCTTCTCAGCATCTCATCAGCATACACTTTCAATTCCCTTTGAGGCTATTTATAAAGTTGCAAAGGAACATAAATTTACTTTTTTCCCCTCAAAATATATTATAGATTTGACTACTTTGCAGTATAGTAAAACTGATATAAAGAGGCTTTGAAAAGGTCAAATTCTGTGAATATCCGGTTTCTAGCTACATTATATTAATCTGTGCTTACACTCTTTTTGTGTTCATTTTGTCAGGCTATACTAACAAATGAGTTTGCTGATATTATTTATGGGATAGTAAATCTTATGTGCAACAACATAAAGTTCATACTAATGAGCAGAAATCCATCACTGATCTGTATGTTCAGTCAAAACAAAATAAATATCTGAGACTCTGAATACCAAATTCTTAATAAGTCCTGAAGATACACAATTTGAGGATTAAATTATTCATAAAATTTCCACTGACTTCAAATAATAAGTGTATTTGACAAATTTGTAACTCATTTGCGGTTAATTTGTAAATGGGAAAAGGCAAAAATTGCCATATACGTGATTCTTGCAATTTATTTCAAATAATAACCTTCTAATTTTAATCAATTTAGACTCTTGAAAGTTTCCTAATGAAGCCCACTTCAATTAGTTTCAAGAATATTTTATCACATTCCAAATTGATTTACACTGATATGATTTCCCTGCAGTTGGTGGAGTTAAACTGATTTATTCCTGATGAAGATCTAGCTGGCAGCAAGGTACTAGCATGGAGGTGGCAGAATAGAATGCATTGCACCCAACTATCATTTTATTTTGAGCATCCGAGGGTCACAGAATGGGAATCTGTGGATTTCTTCATGCTCCGTCCCTTCAGCACAGTGAGATCTCGAACTTTGCAGTGAAGTTGTCACTCCTGTAATACATCTAACATGTGCTAACATGTCATTTAATCTTATCAGGCATTCAGTGAAGGAAGCTTTATTTTTATATAAATTTTTTTCCAAAATCTTTGGAATCTTAGCCAATTAATGCAATTGGAAAGAGAGAGGAAAAAGTGAGCAGCAGAAAGCAAAACCAGACAGAGAAATGAAATCCAAGAGGAAAATAACAGAGGAAAAGGAGATAATTAATAAATACAATTAAGTATGACTTGAAGATGTTAATGAATACAGTGGCACTGTGGTCATCAGCAGACGGCTATAGCATTCAATAGAGATTGTCAGCTTTTGTGATTAAAGTCTTCTAAAAAAGTTTGTCATTAGATGTCTGCCCTTGTTCTGCCCTTACATCATCTTCTTTCTTATCCTCACAGCCCTCAGCCATGCTGCCATTCAGTTTCTTGGGGTTTTGTCCCCTGTCGTCTTCTCATCTGCCCCCTCCCAGCCACATTTCTGCTTCTTTTACCAGCTTGCCCAGCCAGACCTCCTGCATCCAATGGCAGGAGCAGGCTTGCCTCTCCGTTACTCACAGGTGATACTAAAGAGAGCAGAAGGATGGCTGTAACACCCTCCCCGCTTCCCCAGTTCTGCATGAACAGGCCGCCAGGAGAGGGAATGAATTTCTTCCATCTCCTGCAGTTACCCCTGTTGGCTGCAACCTTTTCAGAGGCAAAAATGGGGAAAGCAGTCAGGTACACCGTGCTTCCCACCACACCATGCTGGGAAATGCTGTGCATCCCTTGGGTGCATATCCAGGAGTCACTGCAGCCTGTCAGGCAGCCTGTCAAGCAGGCTCTTTGTCTTGGAATTTATGATTAATAGTAATTTGTGCTGTAAGCAATCTCAAGAGATTGAAACCTCTGTTTAACCACATGCTATGTCCCTCCACTCTCAATCTAAATACACAAAATAAGGAGGAGGTCAGGAGGCACTGTCAGCTGGAGTGGGTGCCCAGCACAGGTCAGTGGTCGTGTCAGAAGCAGAATGCAATTCTCCTGCCCTCCTCTGTCTATTTACTGACATTGTCCCCCAATAAAGTGAGTAATTTATGACACTGCATATTGCTAAGCAGTGTAATTGCCATTACAGCTCTGGGCTTTTACTTTGGATCATAAAAGTACCTCAGAGGGTTGAATTGATTCTATTAAGTGACATATCATCAGATGTCTTTTGTGCCAATGCTCTCTTCTCCCTGACTCTGTCCCCACATCCCTGCCAATGACTCACTGATTTTCAAAGTAAGGGAGGGAAAAAGAATGAGAAGGGAATAGTAACATTGCTTCTTTATATCCCGACTACTAATGCAGACCTTGGATTTGTCTTATGGATGGTGTTTGGCTTCTAGCAAAGTTAGTGAGTACTACTGCCCTACATCAATGTAGAGGAAATCAGATTGACTGCACGGATCAATGGCTCAGACACAGAAGCCTTCTGCATGCAGGTTAAACAAAGATCTGTTAATGCAAACCATATAATCCTTGTTCAGAGAGCTGAAATTCTCAGAAACAAGCTAATATTTAAACCAGACCCTCAGTGTGAATAAATCTCAATATCTTCAGCTGGAACTGACAGAAAAGATCTAGTGGATTTTCTAGAAAAATGACAGTCTGCTATTTGGGAGCTGCCAGAGAATGAGGATGTTTTCTGTATTGATTGCTTCTGTAAAATACTCACCCACAACCAACTCAAGGGTACTCCTTCCAAGAACACAATGCTTGTGACTTTAGTGGAAATGAGAGATAAGGAGAAGATCCTTCAGGCAGCCTGGAAAGAGAGAAGCATTGAATTCCAAGGGCAAGTGATAACAATTTCTCCAGACTTCAGCCAAAAGATACAAGAAGAAGGAATTGGTAGAACTTTAAAAAGCCTTTGTAGATTTTAAATCCAAGGCTGTCATCTCTTCTGAAACTGGGAGTTCTACGTGAAAATAAAGATTACTCCCTCTGGCATGCAGATTGAGGGAAACAGTTTGTAACAGATATCACCCTTGTTGTTGCCCTGGGCCATTCAGATGGATTAATTCCTTGAGTTTTGCTGGCAGAGCCCAGGTAGCAAGTCCCAGCAACGTACGCTCAGTGCAGAGGGACCCGCGGGAGTTACAAGCAGCCCACCAATTCTACTCCATCACAGAGACTGAGACAGATGGTACAGCTGCCAAAGCTGGCGGGGCCGAGCAGCTGGTAAATGTGTTGATTTAAAGCAGCTCTCAAGTAGTGTCCGCTGCTGTGGCTGAGACAAGCACAGTTCAGAGCTGCTTCCCTGTCTGGAGCCCATGGGTGAGCCAGGGCGGTGCTGCCACAGCCTCTTCTTGGAAGTGAGTACCAAATCTTTTGGAAGAGGAAGAAAAGAAGCCTCCCTTCTGGGCAACCTGTCAGGGATTGCTGATATTGGGGAGGGAGTCAGCCCTGTGGAAGGTTACTGCTACCACTATTTCACAGTGCTGTTTAAATTCCTCTAGGAAGGCTCTAGACAGGCTTTTATTTTATTTCTTGGCTTTGTCAGTATCTAGTGTCTATCCCTCTTTTGAATAAACAATGTCTGGTTTAAGTATAACTATAGTTCAGCTTCTGACTGTTCATAGCCATAGATGAGTAACGATTTCTCTGGAGTACAAAGAGCACACTTTAGGGAAAGTTTACCAGCCTAAAGCTGAGACTACAGCTTTTGTGGCTACATGCTGGCTAGTTTTAGACTGAAAGTGTGGAAGGCTGGACATGTTGTTTTCTGTTTTTATTCAGAGTCTGAGACAGCTTTTGTCTCCATTTGTGTATAATTGTGTTGATACCAAGTGAATAACACACTGCTTAAGGACCACATAAATACAACCTTAATGATACCAAGTCATCAGAAGATTGGTGGGAGGAGACTGAAGAAAAGATTACAAACTTGCAAAAACTACTGCAGTTTTTTAAACTGTATGGACAGCCTCAGAAAAGGCCATGAGCTTACTACTAAATGCTGCTATCGTACCCAAAAAAGAGAACCGATGAGCTATGAGGCCATATTAGCCCAAACACCAAAGCCATTCCTACAAATGCGATGGGAGGTGTCCCCTAAAATCCATAGATACTTTTGAGAAGTACACTGCACCACTCTGGAGATGTAATTATTTATAAGAATTAATTTCAGTAGAAAACAAATACTTCTTGTGTGCGTCAAGCCCACAATGCTGGAAAATTACTGCTGACAATGCTGTCAGGAAACCTAACGTGAACTGCTAAGCAAGTCAGCATGCTTGGTGGTCAGATACTGAGACTGGAGAATCAATTTATAATTGTAAATCTTGTCAGTTTTTACAGCTGAAAGCTTCTTCTTCACCAAGAAATCCCTGCAAAGTGGCCACCCTGCCAACAGCAGTGAGATCACTCTGCTTCTGACAACCCTTTCTTGGACAAAAACCTTGCAAATGAGGCCAGAGTTTGCCTATGCCTTCTAGCCATGCAGCCTCCTCCATCCTACAGGTCCCTTCGTTTCTGTGACTTTTAGTTTACCTAAAGAATTCATGCTTGATGTGGTAGGGCCTGGTTTACACCTTAAGAACTGAGGAAATTTTTGCACATTGATAAAATTTGACATGTTTTATCTGTGCCCTGCCATCACAGTACTAATGGGAATCCAAATGTTTTTAGAACTTTTTAACTGCCACACAAACTGTCAGGAGAGATACCCTATCTTTAAATCAGAAAATAGCTTCTGTCCTGCTATCTTATCAAACAGCACTACATAGTCCCGTCTGAACTACTAATGGGGAGATGTTTACATACGAGAAGGGAAGCTAGGAGACCTGATTTGGGTAATCACAGGAAATGAGGGAAGCAAAGTGTGGTGGAGAAGGAATTCCAGAACTGATCTGAAGAGGAAAGAAATTTGATTATGAAGGCTCCTCCTAAAAGCACCAGGAGCACAGATAACAAGGCTTGATAAATATCGGTGGAAGAGATGTAGTGACCAGTGACAAAGTTGCTATTTTGCTGGACACAGAAGATCATGAGAAATTTGTTAATGTTAATTTTATTTGACAGTTTGCCATTTCCCCATCATTTATGTTAAAATATTTAACGGTTTATATAAGCACAAACAAAGAAAAGCTAAGGATCTATGCATTAAAGGAAACACACTTGCACTGTATATATTTATATACAATACACTACTTTGAGACAGAAAGATGGGAAGTCAGCAGATTTTGTCTAAAAAAAAAAAAAAAAAGAAATTTTTGGGGATATTTATGCTTCTAAGCATAAATATCCAAGGATACTGACTTATATAATTATATATGAATTTATAATTTTCCAGTTACTCTTTAAAAGGTATATTTGATTCTTACTTTGAGATAGAAACAACAGTATTAATAATAGCCAAAAGCATGTCTCTGATCCTCAGCCCTTGGTGTTTTAGTGAAACCATAGAGGAAGAAAGACACCGCTCTGCCCCATAAAGTTTATTTGCCATGCCAGGCTGGTGGGACTTTACCACTCTCACCTCTTTTTACTCCTGTGTTTTTCTCACTTCAGCTGTCACTTAGTCTCTCTCTCA
This sequence comes from Antrostomus carolinensis, assembly GCF_000700745.2. Lineage (NCBI taxonomy): Eukaryota > Metazoa > Chordata > Aves > Caprimulgiformes > Caprimulgidae > Antrostomus > Antrostomus carolinensis. The sequence goes on along the minus strand of NW_010299995.1, from coordinate 24,652 downwards.
TCCTCCACATCTTGCTTTGGTTTTGACAGAGGTGGATTCCCACCTCTGTCGACCATGTAGGTGCCAGCCATTGCTGCCTACTCTTACCTTTTGCCTGAAGCATGTTCCTTCTTTCTCCTATGCTACCCCCAGACTCAGAAGATGTCTGAGAGAATGGTCTCCTTAAACTTCATCCTTAAAACTACTTTACCTTGGTGTCTGCAGGACAATCTGACACTGTTGAGGTGACTGGTACATGGATAACTTTGTCCATCACCTGCAATAATTGTTGTCCTCTTTCAAGCCTGTTTATTTCCTTCTAATAAGTCTTGTGGGCTTCACTGCTATTAATTCTTTTGCATACAGCTCCTGGGACAAGTCTCTGACCAGAGCTGGGAGGCACTGCCTCAGGAGTCTGTATATTGCAGCAGAAGTATGTGGTTTTTGTGTGTAAGAAAGCCCACTCCTGATCTGAAAGTTTAAATATAGAAAAGACAGAGCATTTTATCCTTGCCTTACAGAATATCCACTTGGATCTAGGAGCCAGCTCGGAGAGCCTTGCTCACTCGCTGAGTTCAGTGTGGCTGTAATGTGCTTAGTTACAGTCCTGCTCTTGAAGAAAGGTTTCCATTTTCAGAAATATTACCAATTCTAGGGGCATTTGCCACTGTAAGTATAAGGGATATTGCAAAAACCTGGGAACCTTGATGATCATAAGTGTCCTTTCCAACCCAAATATTTCTATGATTCTATGAAATCAAGAAAACCATGGTCAGCTTTATAAATTTTCTCATCAAGTGTTCTAGTTCATGTGAAGGGAAGGAACACAAGCCCCAGGTATCTACAGGCTTGTTCCATCCAGATTCCTCTTGTCCAGAAATATCTCAGAAGAAATTGTCTTACAAATTTTTTAGAGTTGTTGCAAACCTGTTGGAATCAATATTATAAAGCAGCCTTTCTCAGCAGCTTAACCTTTTCTGGTTTGTTTTTAAGTACAACTGGTATTCCCACAATACCCTTCCTCCTTCTCCTGAGTTGATTTTGTCCAGCACTGAAGATACATCCAGAACTTCACACCTGAGAGAGACTCTGAGCCACATAGTCATCAAGGCATCACATATCCTAAGAGCCCTTCATCGGGGACGATAAAATGGGAGGACAACAATCCTGTGTGTCCCTTGATAAACAAGCCTTTGTAGGAATCTACATGGCAGTCAGGAAGTGTGGGCCAGCACTTTTGGACCAGGCTTGAGCAGCTGAGAGGAGAATGTCTCCCTCCTGTGCACAGCTGTGCTGAAGTTTGTGCTGCTGTTTCTTCCTTCATTGCTAGCTAAAGGGTGCTGGCTGAGAGGTATGTGCTGCATACTGTGAAAAGGTTTTTAAAATCCCAACCATTTTCCAACCAAACTACAGGAAGCATAAAGGAGTAGAGCAAGAATGAGGGGAAAAGGAAGAAATTCCTCCTTTCAACTTTAAGCAGTCTTTTAAAAGTCTGGTTTTAGTGCATATGATAAGTTCTCATTAAATATTAGGGTCTTTTATTTGCCTGACTTTTGTTACTGTGTTACTGTCCATTGCAGAATCAGGTGTGGGGCATCCTGTGACCATCATGCCCTGTGTCAGGCTGGTTATTTCTGTGAGATGGGAAATGTGGCAGTCCCAAGTGGTAGCAACAGAACCCAGGAGCTTCTCAAACCATGGTACCTGTTGCTGTGAGCACACAGCACTTTATTCTGATCTTGCTCTTCATACTAAAAGTTCAGACCAATATGGGCATGTGCAGTGACAACAACAATGTAAAGCAATTAACAGGAACCCAGTTGGATTTATAAGCCATTCTTTCCTGCAATACAGCCTAGTTAAACATGTCCTTAAATATAATTTGCTACTAAAGAGAAGAAAGGAGAGTAAATACATGGCATATTCTATTCATATCACTTAGTGTGTTCCTTAAAGACTCTCACAAGCAGGAGGGCAGGATAAGGACATTGATAGAATAGAGACAAATAGAATAGAAAAGAATAGAAACAAAGTGACTTGTGAAGTGAAGAAAACAACCAGCGGACATAAAATTAAATATTTCCATGTCTAGATCATGGTGTACCTTAAAATGAGGAGACCTATAACCTCAGAGAAAGAAATCTTCTGATATTTTTAATTTAAAATACTAGTTTGCAAAAGGTTCTGTTAATCTTAATCTGGACGCTAGATGGGGATCTTGAGTCAGCCATGCCAGAGACTCCTTTATCCTGCTTTTTCTTTATTTTAATCTGTTTTATCATGGACAAAGTACACGCAATGCAAGTTTACTCTTCAGGCATTTGTATTTTTACTAAGGTTTTTTTTTTGGGGGGAAGGGTAATCTGCAGTAAATAAATATTTACTTTTAAACGCACAAGTTTAATTAAGGTTACACTGCATCTTTCAAAAGAGCAGGGAATGCATCTGGAACTGTAGAGCACATACTCTTCTTCATCCTAATTATTTGTTTAATTCCATTGGCACGTTGCAATTGTTTTCTCACTTTTCAGTGCAGGATGCGATTTACACTGACAATTGTCTTACTGCTGCGTAGCACAGATTATGACAAGGGGAAAGACGGCGGAGTCGCTTACTTGCGGCAGTACTAATGACCCAAGCATTGTTATTTCCATAAATGGGATCTTTGTGTGCTAACTAAACCTGAGCAATACAACTGTGAAAGCCTCTTTACTCCAATCTTCTCCAAATCTCCATATGACTTGTACACATGATAATAAATTAATCTCTCTTGTTAACGTGATGGTGTTTGTTTAATAAGTGCCTCTTTCTTTCATGTCATGTCAAGCTCAGCCATAAAAAGTGAATCATGTTTTGAGACATTGCCTTAAAGAGTTCCTTTCTTGATGGATTCTTTCTTCTCCTTTCAGTAAACTGAGCTTTTGCAAATTGCTTTCCAGAGTAGCACATAAAGCACTGACCTCAAGCCTTCAGATACCGCTATGGACTGGCCTGAACTAAAATGAGCTTGGCTGTCTCAGCTCATTTCATAGGGGCACGCTAGTCCACACCATATAACGTGCCGTTTGGGATTATTGCCGGTCTCTGCCCAGAAAATATCCAGAAATGAATTAGTGCAAGAGCTGAATGACTTCTCACTGCATCTCTAGAGACAGGGTATATCCAAGGTGAGATGGGATCATTCCTTGGGCAACAGAAAGGAGAGACAGTAAAAAAACAACCCTGCAGTGGGCCTGTTGTTCTCAGAGTCTTATGCCATTAATGCTGGAACACTCCGTGGTGAAACATGCCTATGGAGGAATAATTTGTGCTGCAGAGAAACAAGCAGAACACCGAGTCAGTTATTTTAAAAGGATCAATTTTTAGAATGTATTATAAATTAACAATTGTTTCTTGATATGGGGAATGATTTTATTTGATGGCACACAGTGCTGCTTCGGCAGAGCAGATTGCTCTGTCAGAGCAAAGGGAAAAAATAATATATTAAAGACATGAGATGCATGAAAAATGTCATTAAATAAGTCTTTACTAGCCTTGAAATGGGGATGGTTTGCATAATTGATTAATCATAAGGGGACATTTTTGGTCACAGAAATTATCATTAGTAGAGCTCTAAAGTTAAATAATCTTTATACTAATAAAAAATGCCATTTTCCCCTCAGATCTTTCCAAGATCTCTTCTTTCTTTTAGTCTCTCTGACTTTCACAGGCCTTAATAACTGAACGATATTTAACTGGAAGTGTGGGTGATGAAGCCATTGAGGGCAAATTTATCCCCACAGTGCTCTGCAAGAGCAGCAGTGTGCTCGGGCCCCATCCTGCAAGCTCGGCCCTGATCCAGCAGTTTGGAAATGGGTTTTTCCCCCCAAACTCCATGCAATGGGAGCTCCCTGAATTTCCTTCTTTTAAAAGAAAACTATAATAATTCAAAGCAGCATCTTTGTGCACCCTTTTTCATTCTGGTGTTCCAAGGCAACTCTCCTGATTGTTCTGAAAATTATTCTGACAGACAATTTCACCTCCTTGCCAAACTGTGGGCATGACAAACATGTACACACGCTTTGTGAGGCAGTTTGCAGTCCTTTAAGATGAATGTCACTGCATCTAATTCAGAGATATAATAATAAGTATTTTTTTAATGCAAATAATTCAATTAAGGGAAACAGCTTTAGATTCACAACTCTCAGAAGGATTTTCTTTAGACTGCTTTTTTAAGGCTATTTTACATG
>NW_010299995.1:13412-20420 GCF_000700745.2 Antrostomus carolinensis | reverse complement strand
AATGGGTTAATCAAGGCTTGACATACCTGATTTCATTAATAAAAAATAAATGGGGTATGGGCCTCACACAATGAAGTGGCCATCTTCTCTACTTCTCATTTACTTTAGATCCTTCAGGAGGTACAAATGGTTGGAAATAATATCCATAACAAAAGGAGGAATGCAGATGTTTGGCATCATGCAAAAGACTTTCCTATTTGGTATTTTGCTATGACCAGTATAATTTGGTTTATATAACTGGGAAATGATCCTTAAATTGAGACATATAGTACCTTCTTATCACAAATGTCCTTCTCAGGAGATCTCTAATCAAGTGTTGCAGTACATTGCAGACAGAAAAATGTGGTCAAAAGCTCATTTATTATTCCAAATTTTTATGGTGAGAATAGGGGAGTATTCATATACCTTAGTAACATATTGCAATGACCTACAAACATGAGCATAAAATTGAGGTAAAATTAATCCCAGTCTGTAGAAGTTTCTAATTTGTGTTTGTGTGTTTATATACAGAACATAATATATATGTAAACAGAAGCTTATATAGGTACTGAACATAATTACACAGAATTGAATATTGATACATATAGGAAATACACTGTGTAAATATTTAAAGGACAATGCAACGGACTTATTTAAGAGAGAATTTCAGTGCCTTTAGACATTAATTGCTGTACAAAGTAAAAATTTCCTTCATGAGTAATAGTGGTCATATTTATAACTGTATTGCAATGTGAGGAACTGTTTCTGAATCTGTAGTTATAGTTAGCCAAATTCAAAACTGAGCCTTAGGGTTTTGAAGCAAACTAGATTTTCAGTTTCTTAACAGCTGTTTTTAGTAGAGTGGAGCCAGAGCAACATAGAGATTTACTTCTTTTCAAATTCTGTGGGGCAAATTTATATGTCTTTGGCTGTAAAGAACACAAATGGTGGTTGATGAATACCATAATTAGTACCTGAAAGGCCCTTACTGTACTCCTCCAAATTTGCTTCTATTCTATCTGTATTTTATCAGTTCAATTTCTCAATCTGATATTTCTTTGTAATTTCTTGAGATTTATTTCATTATCTGATAGGTATGTAAAGCAAGTGTAATTTAATCCTGCATATGTTTTAAAAGATCTTTTCCATAAGCAGGTATTTGCAATTTAGGAAAAAAAAAAAAGTGTGCATTTTTTTCAGGCTTTAATGATGGCTGTATTGAAGTCCATCTCTTTCTGCCTCTGTTTTGGTACTCTGTTTTTCTGTATCAGCCTGCATTGGTTGTTCACTGTTGTCAAATATTTGTATGAACAGGAATGCATTACAATGCTGCAATATGCTCAACCAGTGACATATTTATTTTGCATTTTGCATCTGAAGTTTTGTGGTAATTTAGTCTCTAGACCCACAGCTGAGATTTACTAATGTATTACAACTGCATTAGAGGTGCAGATACCACCTGACAGTATGTTTTAATAACAATCATAACAGCTCATTGAATGCTGTGATTTTTTTTTCCCTCCCAAGGAAGTTGTTCAACAGATACATCCTTTCTTCTACTTTATCTTTTCCTTGTGTGTTCCACTTCAAGAAAGCTTCCCACCTTCTGTATTTAGGCCAGTTTTGAAAAGCATACTTTAATTTTGACAGGCTCAAGCATCTCTCTGAACTTGGTGTGAATATTCCCAGGAAGTGAATAATTATTTAATATTTATATTATGAATACATGACAGCATGCATACTATAATGACATTTAAAAGAATCAAATATTTACAAACACACTAGTCATTTTTGTCCAGCCTGTAAGAAACCAGAGCTCAGCTGGTATTATGGGGAATATTTTCTCTTGAAAATATGAGGTTATCGTGGTCTCAACCCATGTAGAGTACTAAAAATCCATTGGATAGCAATGACTTTCAATAACAAAAAAACAGGTTTCCTTCAGACTAGTAACCTAGATGAGATGGGATCTGTATCCTATTATCACTCCCCAAACTACCTACTCATGCATGGCACTTTATCACCTTTCATATCCCCATATGTTATCATATGCTGCTGGATCATATAGCACAGGATACTGCAGCTTAATGTGCTATTCCTGTATTTATTATGCTTTGTATTTACTATGCCTTTATGAAAGAGTTGGCTAGCCTACTGGTCTTGTTGCAAACTATAAGAAAAATAAAAATAAAATAAAAGACACATTTCCTTGACAGTACAATTAAATCCCCAAGAGAACAAAATTTCTCTCCTTGACATGTGGACCTCCATATAGCCAGAAAGGACTGACACCAATGTACCTCGTCATGCACATTCTCCTAATGTGTATTAAATGTACATTGATTCAGACAGCTGTTAATTCAGGAGCCTGAGTGAATTGTGCAGGGAGGGAACAGAATATCTCTGCCTGGGAAGACCAGTGTTGTCCACAACCTACTAGGTTAACCTATTCATAGAAAACCCACGTTATTCCTGGCACAATTCTGTTCAATACAGATACTTTTCATGGAAAATCTGTTTCCAGTATTGTGCACATGCCACTATCCCCTCTCTTGTCATAGTTGAATGCTGACATAAATCTTTTTCTAATAAAATGAACTATTCAAATTATTTCTTTACTGAATGATGTCTGAAACAGATGTATTTTAATCTGCTGGGCATAGAAAATGAAATTTACATGTCAGTGAGGTCTTTCTGGTTAATAAATGTTTTAAAAGAGAGGAAGCAGGAAGCTAAATATATGTAAAACTGCACTGCTTTGCACAGGTGTTTTTAGCAGAAAATAAAATCTTCTAATAATAAATTATGTTTTATTTACGAGACAAAAAGTATACATATTTTGTGATAACAAGTATCATCCCTGTAGGGGTATCATATAAAATGCTGAAAAGAATTCTGATTTCACCAGCAATACTTTCCTCGTGCTACTCCCAGTAATATTTTTTTTTCATGTGCGAACGGCATTTGCACAAAACATTTTGTTTATTATCTGTGTGTGTGTGTGTAATTTTAAACTCATTATGTTTTCCTATTATTTTAGCTGTTTACATAATGCCAATTTTAGTACATCACTGCAGCTTTCTTTTACTCTGAGAGAGCCAGATCCAAAGCCTACAGATATCAGCGGAGGGACCCCTTTAGCTGAAGCTGACTTGCTTTCGGGGAGGGAGGTTAAGACAATGAAAAGTTGGCTTCTGGAGATTTAAATGGGTTTCCAAATAGTCACAAACACTTTAAAAATAGCTGGATATGTTGTTGAAATTTTAAGTTCCTCATTCCAGTATTGTTACTCATTGTAGCATTATTTGGTAGACAGGCAAGAAGCATACCTATTAAAAATGAAGCTTTAAACCTTATTTACTTTGCTACCATCTGATCTGCTGTCAAATTTGATAAAGGTGAAATGGCAGAGTTAGCCTAAATTGCTCGTATGGAAAGCCCACAGACACCCCTACAAAAGGAAAGCTGTATGGCTGGGCTCTGCCACAAGCTGATATCCTCAACCAGGTCCTTCTACCAGCCCCTTCCTCCATATCTCTTCTCCCTCCCTGGTCCCCACGACTTTCCTCCCAGTATTAATAAATAAATAAAAAAGTAAATATTTAAATATTATATTATAATATACTAAGATAATATAATTTAATAATAATAATATAATTTAATAATAATCGAAAATAATGCCCCTGTGCTCAATACCCAAGGGATTAATTCCTGGGAAATGAAGCGGCAGCTGAGATGCTATGAATTGTACCTCAAGCAGGACAATGCTGCCAGAGAGTCTCTTTTCATCAGAGTTGATGGTTGAACAGCACAGGAATTCTGAACACACCCCTTCTCCCATAAAAAATGGGACTTAAACACCACAGTAAAAATAGCTCCCCAAGTATCACAATGAAGAGCTCAGTTGTTATCTCATCCTGATTAAAAAGTGCTTAAGTCTGTATAAGTTTCCAGACAGAGAAACTCAGCAATAATGTCCAGGTTCATTTTTTAACAATTAGCAACTCTGAGCCTCAGACTGACAGATTACTGTGGTTTGTCAGTATTACCAATAGACAGGGAGTTGTGAAATTGGAAGACATTATTGTAGTGTTGGTAGCCTGAGTAAATCTAAATCTTTTCAAGCTTTGCTTCAGTGGGTTAATTCCAGGACCTGAATTACAAGTGCAATTTGAATTACATTGCAAAGACGGAACTTACTTCACTTTAGCAAAGTCCTTTTTCTTAAGACTTATGAATTCCAGTTATTTTAAAATCCAGAAATGTTGAAATCTTTTGATACCTTTCTTATTATTTCCAAAGAAAGACGGGTAAAGGTTTTCACTGGCTTTTCCTGCCAGCACCTCTTTATTTAGGTGTGTTTCTTTGACTCTACCTTTATTTTGTGGTATCTCAGCTGCTGCTACATGCTGTGTACATCCACAGGGGCTTTTTATTCCTCCAGCCCTAAACCTGAAATATTAAAATAGCAGAAAGAAAAAACCTTGACGGAATCAGAAAATAATAAAAAGAATATGAACCAAATAAATGTTCAGTGTATATTTAGGGCAGTTGAAGACACCTGCAAAAACCAAAGATGATTTCATTTTGTCTCTACATATCTTGTTTGGGAATTTTAAAACACTCAACTAGCTCTAATCAAGTCTCAAATCTTGATGCTGAACTATATGAGGCGGGACAGAGGACATCACTAGGGAAATGAAGTGGGATGTGATTACATGATTTGCTGGATACAAAAGATTATTAAATATTGGATTTGTGAATAAAGTTACATATTCCAGTTACAGTTTAACCATTAGGATTGATTTATTTTTTTTTTTTTACCAAATAATGACAACAACATTGACAATAAAGAAAAAAGATTTTACAGTGAAGTGTCTTGTAAAATAATTTGTTTCATCAGTAGCTTGTTAAAAGAAACTTGTATCAGACAATCACCCATATAAAATTTTACTTAGCGTAAAAGGGCTACTATTGAGTACTGGCTTGAAACTATAGTTTTTCATGTTATTGAGGTGTTTATTATCTATTCTTCACAACAGGAATACTGGCTGAGTAATTGTTGTGGAAGGCAAAAAGTACAGATTATTATTAGCAGTTCAAAAGCTCAACAATTTTTTGAAGAGAAACAGCTAAATGAGGCTGTGGCCCTGCAGTTGTTTACAGCAATTGAGGACTTTTCAATAGACAAGTATTTATTCTGTATCATAACTATATGGAACTGAATAATCAGACTGGAAATTGGGTACATACTGTTCAGGTTTCAGCTTGGTTTCTGAGAGCTTCAGTTTTCTCCAATGTTGCACCAGGATTTTAAAAATCTCATCAAAGTAATTCTATCCGTGGATAGTAACGCAATGCTGTGATGCATATTTATGCATCTTTGTATTTCTCATGTTAATAAACTGAAAAGAACTGGAGATGGACAAGATCTGTTGCTAGAAATGTTTAGTCTTCCACATCTGCCAATTGCAATTTTCTCCTCCCAAAATGTATTTGTGTTTTCCTTAATCCAGCCTTAAGAGACCAAAGTGATGGAGCTTTCCGCCCTTCCCTTCAGAGAGCATTGCGAAGTATAATACACACCATTGTTCAACATTTTTCATTACATTCTGCTTATGTTTAGCTTTTTATGTGAACTCTACAAATCTGATACACAATCTCTTATTTGTAAGAACCCTTCATTATGCTGGAAATATATATGCTCTTAGTATTTCCAGCCAGTTATGTTAGCATCCCTTAATTATTACTCTGACCTATATTTCAGAACAATTACATGCCAAGAAAATGTGTCTGCAAAACAGAATTTTGGTAAAAATATCTGAGAAGGGTATTTTTACCTTATTCTGTCTGGAGACGAATTTAAGATTTGGGTCAAGTCAAATTATGGGTGCAAATACCTTATGTGCCCCTGTGGTATTTGGTCTGATTTTCTGTGCCCTTCTCTTTACGTTCTCAGATTTCTCTTACAGTAAATTTCTGGTCATTTTGTGCTATATTACAAACAGGGTAGTAATAGAGGAAAGCAAGATTCAAATTCACTAAAATTTGGTTTATGTTGCTCATAATCCATAATGTTTCAATATCTATAACTCTGTATGCACTGTATTCCTTATTTATTTGCAAATTCACTTACTCCCCTGCTCCCTTCTTGTTATACAACATGCCTTAAATCTCTGAGGGTAGTGCACTGCAGCCACTGATGTACTGCAAGAAATGCCTTATACAGACTTTGAAGAATGTATTGGAACTGGCTGATAATTGCAGTTAAACACATATTATTAGATCTCCCTCTGATTACGTATAAACTGTTTCCTGTAACCACCTAAATCTGTGAAGCTGGAAGGGGAAGGCTGCACATTCACTGATTCCAGTGGGATTTAGATTTCCAAAACCTTAATGTGTCCCAGATGTGAAAGGAGGGAGGTTTTGACCAGACCTGATTGAGCAGTGTCGCTGACAGCCGCATTGCATCATAACTACCTGGAACTGAGAAATGTTCATCACACAGGACACCTTCCTTGGAGGAAGGGAGAAGGAAATGGAAGGTCATTCTGGGATTCAGGCTTCACAATGCTACACAAATATTTAAAGTCTATGAAATACATCCTGGAGACAGCAGCAAGCTATTTTTTTATTCTTTCCTCAGCAAAAGCAAGGTTTTTTCAGAGGTTGTTTCATAACCTGTTTTTCTCATTAAGGTTTTAAATCTATGTCTTCTTACTTTGGTCTCATTGGCTGACATTAATCCTTATTTTAACCTTCTCTCTGTTTTTTTGTTTGCTTGGTTTTTTTTTCCTTTTTAATTTTTTTTTTCCCCCCTCAAATCAAAACATCCATCACTACTGCATCTGAGTAAACAAGCAGCCATTTCCCAGAAGGCACAGACTGGTCTGCTTTCCACCAGGCAACAGGGAGGGAACATCAAAAACAGAACAAGTTAAACACTGCTGCCAGCACCTGGATGCAAGCCTTTGCTCATATATTTACTACATTGCATCTTGGATTTTTGAAACTTGATTTACACAA
>NW_010299995.1:0-13379 GCF_000700745.2 Antrostomus carolinensis | reverse complement strand
CTTTGGATGACTCCACTCAGCACAGCAGTAGGTGGATGGGTCTGGAAAAGAGAAAGAAACTTTCTCCCAGTCAGGCGGGCTCTGACTGTTGAGTTTTGTTTGTGAATGTCACTAACATTTCAAGGCAAGTCATATGTGAGGCATGCTGTGGAGTAGCCCAGGCAAAAAGGAATTATGACAGAGAATGTTGATATCTGCCTCTGTCACGGGTGCAGAACAGAAACATGTGTGTGGACCCTTTTTGTTTGGGAAATCAGAAGCAGAATGAATTTAGCATGACCATGTATCTACACTTCACCTTATAAATGTGCAGGAAGATATTCTTCCTAAATGGAGTAGCTGTAAGTTGTACTGGTTCACTATGAGGCTTTCATTTGCCAGCATTGCCTCTATGCAAGACCTTTACCTGGTAGAATTTTGTTCAGGACCAGGATCTGGAAAAATAGGAGGCCAAATGGAATATCATCAGCTCTATATTTGCAAATTTGCCCAGTTTTGCTCAAATTACTTTCCTGCTTCCTAGTTTGTCTTCCCCTTAGCACAGGAAAAAAGGATTAAGACTGTCAGGGCTGTACTTCAGAAGCAGCACCAGCAAAGCCCCTACAGAGAAAAAACAAATTATCATAACCCATCAGGATCCTATCCAGCATAGGAAAGGATAAACTAATTTTTTTAGCCCTCGTCGGGTTCCACAGTCAAATAAACAGCACCTGACAGTCTCTGGAATCAAAGATAGAAGGTCACTAAGACCTGGAGTTATTAGTAAGGACACTGAACATTGTCCCATTGCCCTAGGGAGATTTTCAGTCACTGAAACTGATGCCCTTCAGATGCCATGTCAAGGTCTGAAGCCTGACTGATTGGTGTCTAAAAATTAAGAGCAGATGTTGCTAGACACTATTTGCTATCTATCATCTCTTCAATAATCTTGCCCAGAAATGGGAGGTTTAGCAATCAGACAATAGTTGGCAAGAAAATTGTCAGGAGAGGATTTATTGAGTAAGGACTCAAGAAATGCATGCTTGAATGCTTCTGGCAGTCTGCCTTTTCTGAAGGAAAAATTATCAATAGTAGGTATTTCCCCCTAATTTTCACCATGGGAACTATACTCCTCATCTGCAGAGTACTTAAAAAATTTTCCTTAGAGTATCTAGGACATCTAATTGAAAAAGGGCAAAAGTGAGTTAATTGAGTTATCTGGTGTCTTTATTCCTTTTTGGTGGTTTTATAGTGACAAATCCACACCCAGCACTCAAATATAATGACAGCTTTATGCAGCATGACGTACAAGCTAAAACTGTTGGAGGTAATCTTGGCTGATCAGATAGACTAACATAATAGTTGTACTGAGTTTTTAAGATTGCTTGATATATGGTGGTGATTTAACCACAGTAGGACCATGCGGTCCTGCACTTACTCCCCCCACCCAGTGAGATGGGATGGGAATCACAACACAGGGAGCAAAGGATTAGGGTAAAGGACAGGGATGGCTCCCTCACCAGTTATGGTCACGGGCAAAATAGACTTGACTTGGGGAAGAAAAATCAATTTAATTCATTACCATTCATCTGAGCAGCACAATGAGACGTAACAACCACATCTTACAACACCTTCCCCCACCTCTCCCTTCTACCTGGGTTCAAATCACTTTGCTCCCAATTTCTCTACCTTCCCACTCAGCGGCACAGGGGGCAGGGAATGGGGGTTCAGTCAGTTCACCTCTGCCACTCTTCCTGGCATGAAAGTCCAGGAAAAAGATGTTCCAAAGCCAGCTTTCTATGGAGTCCTGGACATCTTCAGGCTCAGCTCCTGGCTCCGGCATGTGGACATCCATGGGTTAAAGGTGATGCACCATTTGCTGATTCAGAATTATTTACAACTTTTGGCTCAGTGGAAGAAAAAAAGAGCTTATGAAGAAGGTACAGATAAAGTTTGGAAGACTGGACTTTGCATTCATCAGACTTGATTAAAAAGAGATTTCTCTTTTTTGTCAAAACTGTGACATCTTCCTTATGTGAGACAGCCAGATGACCTGACAGTGTTTTAAGTACATTTTATTTGAATTTAATAACCCTAGTTAGAGATCTACCTACCAAGTATAGCCCTTGATCATCATTTGTGAGAAGAAAATGCTAAATTTTTAAGTCTACTTCCAAGCACCTTAAATCCAACATACTTATTGAGACATACTTTTGAAGTCTACAGTCTTAATTAATTTAGGGTTACAAAGATGATTAAGGAGCTGGAGCATCTTTCTTTTGAGGAAAGACTGAGAGAGCTGGGTCAGTTTAGCCTAGAGAAGAAAAGACTGAGAGGGGATCTTCTTAATATTTATAAGTATCTAAAGGGTGGGTGTGAGGAGAATGGGGACAGACTCTTTTCAGTGGTTGACAGAGATAGGACAAGGGGCAACAGACACAAGCTGGAACACAGGAGGTTCCGCTTAAACATGAGGAAAATCTCCTTTACTGTGAGGGTGACAGAGCACTGGAACAGGCTGCCCAGAGAGGTTGTGGAGTCTCCTTCTCTGGAGATATTAAAAACCCGCCTGGATGCAGTCCTGTGCAATGTGGTCTAGGTGAACCTGCTTTGGTGGGGGGTTGGACTAGATGATATTTTGAGGTCCCTTCCAACCGCTACCATTCTGTGATTCTGTGATTCATAGAATCATAGAATGGTTTGGGTTGGAAGGGACCTTAAAGATCATCTAGTTCCAACCCCTCTGCTTTATAAATAAGAACCAACCATAATATTTGGATAGAGAACAAAACAAGAACATTAAATGTTGATATCTTTGGGCTGTGTTTTTTACCCACATAAACACAATCACAGGCTCAGTCCTACTGAGTTTTAAAGGGGTGAGAAAGGTAGGAAGAACAGCTAAAAAGTAGCTTAAAGAAAGAACAGCTGTAAGTTAATTTTAGAAAGACTTTATCTCTGTGTCAAATTCTGTACTTTCTGTGTTTCAATAGTAGCAGTTCTTTCTATTTTCTTTCTTCTGGTATTCTACATTAGCCATCTAAGCTTTGTTCTCTCTCATCTAAGTGAAATTGTTTTTCTGGGATTGCCAATAAAGCATGTCTTCTCTAGGCAAAGAATTTTTTGTCTGAATATCTGTATTGGAGTTCAAAGACAAAAGCACCATTACTCTAATTTCTATTCTGAATCCTAAGATGTTGTTACCATTTCTCAGTTTTCAGTTTCAAAAAGATATGTGCATCTTGACTTAGTACTTAAAAGTCCAATTGTTAGTCCTCAGAATAGTCTTTGCAGTGACCCACCTAGTGTTCACCAAGAAGTAATAGCTCTTCTTGATGTTAGGTGGCCTTGCCTTTCCCTAATGTAAACCAAGCACAGTAATGATGGATCCAGCCTGCACTGTCTTGGGTATGATGGGAACCAACCAGAACAGACTTGACTGTATAGTTACAAGAAACAGTCCAAAAGAAAAGATGTTGAACAACAGAGACATATCCCAAAATAAAACAGTGGAAGATTTCATCAGTACAGGAATAAAACAGCCCCTCAGAGCAAAAATAAAAGATGTAATTTGCTCAAATAGTAATCTGTTCATAGTTTCTCCTAAAATGCCTCCTCAGTAGCTCAAGGCTGCAATCCTTGTTTTACAAAATGCATTTGAAACAATGATATTAAATATATTTTTTGCATAATACATGATTCTTTTTAAGCCTCCTGGGTAAAGATCAATGTTTCTTCAACAGCTAAGGAGAGCTTGATTCTCTCCCATTTTCTCCTGTTACACAACTATGTAACTTTGTAGATTTCATGGTTGCTCTTTTTTATTCATGCCCAATTAAGGGCTTCATCCAAAGACTACTGTATCATTGGAAAAATTTTGATTAACTTCCACAGGCTTTAGATAAGGGCATAAATGAAAGATGAACTCTCTGAATCATTGTGCTTCATTATTTCTATTACAATTACAGCCTTGATCATGCTGCTTCCAACATAGGGCATAAAAAGAACACATCCTCCAAACATTTATTCATATGAAAGCAATTTGAAGTAAGAGTATTTTAAAAATAATATCAGACCACAAATATTCCAGATACATGTATTCATTCATCCATTAAATTAATTTCTTTAAATTCATACGGGTGTGGATGAGGATTTTCATTGGTTTTGTTCTACGCCTACTGAAACACTGGAGAGTCTTGGCTGACATTTCAAGCAAAATACCAAAGATAGGATCATCGTACTTGATGTTTTATTCTGCAAAATTGCATTTGGATTTCAGAGTAGATGTTTACTTTTTACAAGGCACACAGACAATTAGAAATAGTTCCTACTTATACAAAGTGACTACAGCTGAAGACATGCAAGTTGTCAATTTATCTCATGCAACGTATATTGCAGTACATCATAAATTATGTTCTTCTTGCAGGAAAGGGCCTCTTTTAATCTTACAAACTAATGTACAAGACTCACAAAACCTTTCAATTATATCTGTTAGAGGAGCTGAGTCTAGAAATCAATAATAAAAAGTGGATTTCTAGTGACAGTCAAATGTAATGGTGAAGAAGGAATTTTTTAGAATCTCTTAAGTATACATATTCCATAAGTTAAATGTCAAACAGCATTAAGTGCCCCTGGGCCAGGAAGCAGGGAAAAAAAAGGTTGTGTTTTGATTTTTCCTGTTGATCATTTTGCTATGTATGTATAAATGAATATGTTATGGTTTTCTAAGTATGCCATTGTAACACGTTGTAATATTTGATTTTATACTGTAAGTGAATAAGGAAGTTTGATTTTGTATTTGATCATGTATCGTAAGAAGAAATTAATAATTAGAAGGTAAAATCATGGCTGGTTTTGCTAACATACAGGAGCAGTTTGAGATATATCTGTTGGAAGCCCGTGAACCAAGCAGAACTCAGTTGATGAATGTCTGCCTGCCTCTGAAGGCTCTTCCCTCAACCCAGTCTATGGTGCTCCTGCTCTTTGATGACAACATATACTGGGGCTTTATTGTGTTGTCTTCTAAGACAATATATTTTTGTGTCATAGCATACTCATTGGCATAGAACAATCCAGTGAAAACATGGTACAATTCTTTACTCAGTAACAGAAGGGTACACCATTTTGAGTTTGACCAGTTCTGGTGAGTAATATTTAGTCCCAAAGAACTGCCATCAAGGTTCCTGGGTTGGTGATATTTGTGGACTGCTAGTAGAAATCAGAAATGAACTGCTAGCTGCTGCATTTGACAGTAGGTGAGCCTGTATATAGATTCTCTGAAGTTGCCAGATGGGAACACAAGTTTCTTCTACAATGGTAAATGCAGAGTGGCCTCTGTTATGGTTCATTTGTGTTGCTGTGCAAATGTCTTGCAAGTTTTGAAGCCTTGCACTTCAGTTTTGTTAGCCTGTTAGAAGAAATCTCATTTAACTGGCATTTTTACATCTACATTAATTCTTTTAAAACACTGAAGTGAGTGTTCTACAGCTATGTAAAGAAACGCATTATCAAAGCATTAAGATATGATTAAACTGACATTTTCTTAAGAAAACGAAAGGAGCAGGAAAAAGCCATTCTAAAAGGACTGAGTGCTACATACTCCAGATATTATCTTCAGTGCTTACTCAGGGATCTTTAAAGAAGCTTATTACCAAGTACCCTAAGAAGACAAGTGTGGATGTGTACAGATCAGAGGAATGCAAGTTAATGCACCTGCCAGATTTTACTATCGTACAAAGCATGTCAATCAGCACTCAGACCTTGCATTTAAAAATGTGTTCCCTCAGATTTTTTTCAGTGCTGTATCACACATAGCTAGAATTTCCTAGTCGGTAGCCATTCAGTGTTGCAGATGCCATAAATTATGCTACTGAATATATATGACTGAAACGAATGTGAATAGTCCTTCATTAGCCTTAGTAACGGCTTGTACAAATACTAGCAGGTATGGTTGCTGTGGGTACATATATTCAAGTCTTCCTGCTCTTCTGAATAGGACAGAAAAATAAGATTTTCAAAGTGAAAAAAAAAATCCATTTAAAATATGTTTTCTTTAAGAAAGATAAATTAAAATGCATAGTGAGTTGAACAGATTGGGCAGTTTATAACACATGAAAGTAAAGCTACACGAAGCACAGCTACTTGATAGCTACCTACAGTTCATATCCCACAGGACCTTTTCTAAAATGATGCATCAATTTCAGCTTGGTCTTCATTATGAAAAATATGATCAGAAACCCCTCCTGAGACCTTAGAGGCCATCAGCTGGGAATGCCTGAGGCAGAGGAGGGCCTGGTGTACCAGATCAACCCACGATGACTGCAGGTTGCTAGGATGCTGCAGCCATGAAGAAGACAAATACAGAAGAGAACTTACAAGAGGCAGCAGGTTGAAAGCTTAAAGGTAAGAATTAGACCGAGGCAACAAAGGGAATCTAGTGGTTGATGCCTACTACAGACTGCCTGATCAAGGGGAGCCTATTGACAAAGTCTTCTGACTCCAGCTACAGGAGACATCGCGCTCACAGGCTCCTGTCCAGCTGAGGGACTTCAGCCACCCTGATACCTGCTGGAAAAGTAGCAGGGCAAGCTGTAGGCAATCCAGGAGACTCCTGGAGTGCATGGAGGATAACTTCTTAAGCCAGGTGATAGACAGCACTACCAGAGGGGATGTGATACTGGACCTGATGTTCACCAATATAAGTGAGTTAATTGGTGAGGTCAAGATTGGAGGCAGCCTGGGCTGCACTGATCATGCACAGGTGGAGTTTGCAGTTCTGAAGAATATGGGTCAGGCAAAGAGTAAAGTCAGAACCCTGAGTTTTAGGAAAGCAAAATTCCAGCTATTCAAAGAATAAGTCAATAGGACCCCCTGGGAAGCTGCCCTCAGGGACAAAGTAGCAGAACAGAGTTGGCAGATCTTTAAGGATGCTTTCCATAGAGCCCAAGAGCTCTTGATCCCAAGGTGTAAGAAATGAGGCAAGAAAGGTAAGAAACTGGCATGGCTGAAGCAAGACCTGCTGGTCAAACTAAAGGGCAAGAAGGAAATGCACAAGCAATGGAAGCAAGAACAGGTATCCTGGGAAGAGTATAGAAATGCTGTCTGGTTGTGTAGGGGTGGAGTCAAGAAGTCCAGGACACAGTTGGAGCTGAACTTGGTAAGGGATTAAAGAAATAGTAAGAATGGCTTCTACAGGTATGTCAGCCAGAAAAGGAAGGTCAAAGAAAGGGTACCCCACTGATGAGCAAGACTGACGTACTGGTAACAATGAATGAGGAGAAAGCTGAGGTACTCAACAACTATTTTACCTCAGTCTTCTCTGGAAACCTCTATTCACACTGACAACCTCTATCCCAGTGGATAGAGTGCAGGGCAGAGACATGGGGAGCAAAGTCTCCCCCACTGTAAGAGAAGATCAGGTTCACAACCACGTGAAAAACCTGAATATACATAAGTCTATGGGACCTGACAAGATGCATCCCAGAGTCCTGAGGGAACTGGCTGATGTAGTTGCCAAGCCACTCTCCATGATATTTTAAAAGTCACAGCTGTCAGATGAAGTCTGGAATAAGGGAAATTTTGCACCCATTTTTAAAAGGGATAGAAAGGAAGACCCTGGTAACAACTGATCTGTCAACCTCACCTCTGTGCCTGGGAAGATCATGGAACAGATTCTCCTACAAGCTATGCTAAGGCATATGGAGGACAGGGAGGTGATTCAAGGCAGCCAGGATGGCTTCACCAAGGGCAAGTCCTGCCTGACCAACCTATTGGCCTTCTATGATAGAATGACTACATCAGTGGACAAGGGAGGAGCTATGAATGTAATCTATCTGGACTTCTGTATGGTCTTTGACAAGGTCCCCCACAACATCCTTCTCTCTAAATTGGAGAGATATGGATTTGAATGGTGGACTGTTCGGTGGATGAGGAATTGGATGGTCTCATCCAGAGAGTAGTGGTCAATGGCTCGATGTCCAGATGGAGAGCAGTGACAAGTGGTGCCCCTCAGTGGCCTGTATTGGGACGAGTACTACTTAATATCTTCATCAATGACACAGACAGTGGCATCAAGTGCACCCTCAGCCAGTTTGCTGATGACACCAAGTTGAGTGGTGTGGTTGACATACCTGAGGGACGGGATGCCATCCAAAGGGATCAGGACAGGCTTGAGAAGTCGGCCCATGTGATCCTCATGAGGTTCAACAAGGCTAAGTGCAAGGTCCTGCACCTCTGTTGGGTCAATCCCAAGTATCAATACAGGCTGGGGCATGAAGGGATTGAGGGCAGCTCTGCGGAGGACTTGGGGATACTGGTGGGTTGAAAGCTGGACATGAGCCGGCAATGTGCACTCAGACCAGAAGGCCAACTGTATCCTGGGCTGCATCAAAAAAAGCATGGCAAGCAGATCCAGGGAGGTGATTCTGCCCCTCTACTCTGCTCTGGTGAGACCCCACTTGCAGTACTGTGTCCAGCTTGGAGTCCTCAGTACAATAAAGACACGGACCTGTTGGAGCGGGTCCAGAGGAACACCATAAAAATGATCAGAGGGCTGGAGCACCTCTCCTATGAGGAAAGGCTGAGAGAGTTGGGGTTGTTCAGCCTGGAGAAGGCTCCAGGGAGACCTCATTACAACCTTTCAGTACTTCAAGGGGGCTATAAGAAACAGACTTTTTAGCAGGACCTGTTGCAATAGGACAAGGGGTAATGGTTTTAAACTCAGTAAGGATAGATTTAGTCTAGATATAAGGAAGAAAGTTTTTAGAATGAGAGTGGTGAAACACTGGAACAGGTTGCCCAGAGAGGTGCCAGAAGCTACTTCCCTGTAAACATTCAAGGTCAGGTTGGACAGGAGTCTGAGCAACCTGATCCTGTTGAAGATGTCCCTGCTCACTGCGGGAGACTTGGACTAGATGATCTTTAAAGGTCCCTTCCAACACAAACCATTTTATGATTCTATGATAAAAGGTATTAAGACCTTCACACACTATGCTAATAAGGTCTTCTTTGTTACTCTGTACAAAATTCTGACATTGGTATTTAAAAAAAATAATCCAAACTGGAAGAGGTGTGAAAAGGACTACTAGTAGGGTGTGGGGAAAAGAAACTCTTCCAGAAGATAAAAAGCTTTGTTTGCTTTGTCTACAGTGTCTAGGAAAGATATGACTACTGTCTGTAAATGAGGTTAGAGAGAGGAGCCACGCAATCTAAAGGCCACTGACTAAACAAGAACAAGAGGTTCTATAGGAGGAGGTGGCTGAAAAAGCTGGTGGCAGCAGGTCTTGGTCACCCAGCAGGGCCCTTAGGCTTAGGTTCCCCACCAAAACCAGGAGCCCAGACCTTGGAAGGTTCTGCGGTCACCTTCATGTGCTTATGCTCTCTCACTTGCAGCTCTCACTGACACATTGTGAAGGGTGTTCAAACTGTGCAGAAGGGCTCAGCACCTTGCAGACCTGTCTCTATTCACAGTTTAAATTGGTTTCAGGTTTTAGCCCCTATAATATTTCATTGAGTGAGAACTCAGCATTTTCAGTTAGGACGCCAGCTTCTGGTATTAGATGGAAGTCAGTTTATAAAGAAACTCCAATAAGCATAAAGTGATTGAAGATATTCAAGTGACACTGTTGTACTGAAAATATAGTCATATAAATAAATGAGCTTTATCAGTTTGCTGGTACCTCCAGCAATGCTGACATTTGCATTCTGCTCTTCTACCTCTGTCAAACTTTAGTTCTATTAAAATAATGAATTCTCATACTGATATTCGCCTCTTAGCATGAGGCATTTAGAACAAGTCAACACATTTTCAGGGACGAATTTTGGAAGTCTATTAAGATGCACAGATTTAAAAAGGAGAAATCTGTACAGATGTCATGTGTCAGAGATTTCTCTTTTTATCAGTTCTCATAAAACATGTCCATATATGCTGTGTTTTCCAACAGGAAAATGAAGCACAAATCCTATTGGGATCACCAGCAGGGTCTGATGACCAAAGGCAGATATTTTATTTAAATGATCTTATACTGCTCAGTAGGAAATACCATTTTCATTGTGTTTACAAACATGTTAGCATTCATTAAAACGTTTTTCTGCTGCCCGTAAGATATGTATTTTAAAAGGCATACTTCTGAAAAGCTTTAGAGAAGTTGAATTTTTTTTAATACTGATGATTTGACAGGTATTACTTCACATTGGAGCTCCTATGACAGAGGACAAGAAACCAGGTGTTCAGAACAGCTTCAACCCTTGAGAATGGCTGGACAATAACGTACTTCAAAATAGTTGTTGGTTTATAACTTTGTAGCTACTTTTGAGGTCAGTGTAATGGTATCTACCTGGGGTATGACATAATGCAGTACAATTTAAGCCAGTGGTTCCTTCAGTCAACACCATGCTCTGCTAGTCCTTATGGACATCTCAACACCATGATTTCCTTTTGAGTTCTGCATACACGACTTCAAATGTAAACCACTACTTGCTAGTTTTTGCATAATTTACCTTTGTAAAATATTCAGTAAGTTCTTTGATAAACTCTGTGTCATGCTCTGAAGACTGTTCAACCTTCCTAAATTTTCTGTGGGGCAAAGACACACTTTGTGAAGACTGAGGAATGATCTTAAATGTTCAAAAAAAGGAGCATTCCAGTTCCATCTTGAGGCATTCTGGACTATTCAAAATCTGTTTTCTTCACTTTACCTGGCTTTTAATATAACCATCTCTTCACTAAGTGTTCACCAGCCAGGAAGTCAGGAGTGCAGGAGAAAGATGGTGCTGTAATAGGTGTGGTAAATGTGTTCCTCCTCTTCAGGTGCATGAAAGGATTGTTAGAACAGATATTTCTCTCAGTCTGAAATTGTGGTCCTTTAATTCTCTGTCAGAAATGGTCCAACATTTTAGCAAAATTGCTACTATCAACATTGTCTCAATATGGAGAATTTCCACAAGGATTTATTGCTTTCATAGTGTAATAAAATAAATATTTTTTATTATCTCCTACGACTTTGCCTGAAATTAGGGGTCCTGCAGAATGTTTCAATGAAGAGAAAACAATTACAGAATTTGGGTATTTTTTTGTTACAGTCCTGCCTAATTGTAAGGAATATTATCTTCTATATATCTGCTTTGTGTGAGAGGTCAGACGACATTATCAGCATGATTTTTTCTAACATTACAGCCTAGGAATGTATGAATTAGCCACCAAATTAAAATAACTTTTGATTTAGAAGGATGCTGAAAATATTTCAATACTTAATTTACTTAGAAAATGAATATTTAATTTCAGTCAATAAATATTGATCTATAGTATTTCCATTACACCATGCAGTGCTTTTAATAGTCTGCATTATTGTTATATACATTTGAAGAGACTTGTGCTCTCAGGTATGATAAGATGGATTTCTTAGTTTAGTACATGGTAAAGTGTGTATTGTCTAAGCACTATTTTCTACTTGAACATTACATGTTATGAGAATGATTGTTCCACTGAGTATCTTAAACATACACCATTGTTTCTTTCTTTGGGTATATAAAATTGATAGACAAACTTTCAAATAGAAATACTCCTTATGACACCTTTTCCATTATGGCTAATAAAGTTGTATGATATATCTTCCTTTTTTTATTATCCTGCTAATTTCTGGGCTAAAACATATGACCTTGAGATACTTCTAAGTGAAAGAGGTGTTTCCAACTGTCAGAGATGCCCAGTTCTACCAAGACTTCACACCATCCAGCAATTACTCCACAGCATACTGAAAGGTTATGAATATATCCAGGAGGTGTTAAAGGTTTTTTAGCTGTTAGTACAAATGGAGAGCTTTGTATAAAATAAACATTTTAGACCATAAGTCAACTGCAAAACAGCTTGAGCAATAGTTAATATTTGACCTATGTTGGACAATGTTCCTTTGAGTGATTTCCTCAAATCCATAATTTTCTCTGCTTTCTTTAAATTACTTTATTTTTTATAAATGGCTGATTAATGTACATGAATAACAATGACTATTCATGATTAGGGAGAAAGCCGCATCACCCTTGTTTATTAATTTACACTAGCAAAAAGTAATGTTTTTGGAATAGCATAACCACGAGACACTTTTGGCTTGATGGTGATGTGCAGAATCAGAGGCAATCACTGTTACAAGGCCCCACCTGGAATACTGCGTCCAGTTCTGGAGCCCCCATCACAAGAGAGACCTGGAGCAGCTAGAACAACTCCAGAGGAGGGCCACCAGGATGATCAGAGGGCTGGAGCACCTCTCCTATGAAGACAGGCTGAAAGAGTTGGGGCTGTTCAGCCTGGAAAAGAGAAGGCTCCAGGGAGATCTTATAGTGGCCTTCCAATACCTGAAGGGGGCCTACAAGAAAACTAGGGAAGGACTTTTCATAAGGGCAGTTAATGACAAAACAAGGGGAAATGGGTTTAAGCTGAAAGAGGGGAGGTTTAGATTAGATATTAGGAAGAAATTCTTCACTGTGAGGGTGGTCAGACACTGGAACAGGTTGCCCAAGGAAGTTGTGGATGCCCCCTCCCTGGAAGTGTTTAAGGCCAGGCTGGATGTGGCTTTGAGCAACCTGGTGTCGTGGAAGGTGTCCCTGCTGATGGCAGGGGGATTGGAACTAGATGATCTTTAAGGTCCCTTCCAACCGAAACCATTCTATGATTTTCTGATTCTAAGATGACTGTGAGCCTGATTGCATGCTCCTTGTTGGCAAGTAATTTCTCCTAAAAGCAGTTTCAGCTGGATCACCACAGTTGTGGGTGTACAGTGTTCCTCAAAGTAAATTCAGTCTACTGATACAACAGAATTTATGTGTGAGTCTGCTCAGTGAACTAATTTAACTTCTTATTGGAGCAATTTAAGAATGGATTATTTCATGTAGATAGATTCCCCCAAAATATTAAATTATTTTACCCTCTTAAGAGGGTAAAGATCTGCTCATTATTTACTGGCAAAATTCCAGGATTTTTGGACTAAACTCTGTAATCCCAACTTTACATAAAACTCTTCTCATAGCTCTAATTCTAAACTCCTTGAAGATGGGAAAAATCTTTATATATGCTCCCACCAGTCCAAGACAATAAAGATTTAGCCATAATTTTTTTAGATACAGCTACAAATGCAATGCTTGGTATTATTGAAGTCATGCTTGACCAACCTGCTAGACTTTTATGGCATTACAACCAGGTGGCTAGATGATGGCAAAGCAGTGGATGTGGTCTGTCTTGATCTCAGCAAAGCATTTGACACTGTCTTGCACAGCATCCTCGCTGACAAATTGAGGAAGTGTGGACTGGATGATCAGGTAGTGAGATGGACAGTTAACTGGCTGGTGGGAAGAAGCCAGAATGGTGCTTAATGGGGCAGAACCTAGTTGGAGACCTGTATCTAGTGGGGTCC
>NW_010299994.1:6558-25655 GCF_000700745.2 Antrostomus carolinensis | reverse complement strand
ACAGCTGCGATCTTTATAAGTCCTAAGATTAATAATAATAATAATAAATATTTATCTGTATGTAAAATATTTACCAGTTTTGGTCGTTGTGGCTGAACAGTCTGGGTGGCACAAGGGCTGTTTTGTAGGTGAGTAACTCGCCTGGGTTACTCCACGGAGGGGGTATTTGAGGAAGAGGTGAATGGTGTGAGCTATCATGGGGGCTGTAATGGGCCACTGGTCTCTATGAAGTGCTTGAGATAGTTAAATAACATCTAATTAACACAGAACGCATACCAGTATATTCAAATAACCGATTTCAGCAATGAGAATCCAAGTGCTTTGGGTCTGTGACTCCATTGGACTTTCCTTACCCTTCTGATGACTGCTTGCACAAGATTTCCTTCTCCCCAAATGTCAAGACTTATGGTCCTTCTGCTTTCCTGATCAACCAGGTTCCTTTTTTCGGTAGTCAGCAGAAATCTGAGTACCTCTACTTCCCTCAAGAAGGCCAAAGGTCAAAAGCCACAGGGATGAGAAGATGAATCCAGTATGAAGTCTTGAGAAAATTGGCTCCAGAATCCGGGGAATAATGAGCTAACATAGTGATTTCTGTAGGATTGCTCTCCCCTCTCTGGCCTGACAGAGGTATTATGGTGCAGAAAAGTCTGGGTTTGGGGTGACAGGCAGGGGCTGCCCAGCTGATGGACCAGGATGCTCTTTACATGAAGATTATGGAGAAAAGGAAAGAGAGTGGCTGAAGTAATAGTGATCCAAGTGAGATCTTGGACTCACAAGCAGTTTCAGATGTTTGAGAAGTTACTGCTTTGATGTTGAGTTAGAAAAACAGTGGCACTACACTGAGGGCGTGTTTAGTTTGTTAAAAGCTATTTGCATTCCAGATGCACATGCTTGTCTTAGTATAATGCTTAGAAAAGTAGACAGGTAAGAGAACACTCTTCTTACACTTTTTGTAAGAGGCAGACATTTTCTCCTAATTTATTAAAATTCTTTGAAAAAAAAATCAAAGGAAAAAAACCCCAAAACTGGCCCACTAGACAACATTGAAATTCAGTGACCTGTCAGAGGTAGTTTCAAAAGGAGACACCTTTTAAAAATACGTAACTGAAAATATTGACAAAAATTCTATGATAAATCATAGAAAAAATATTTATTTGATCATACCCATAACCATTTTTGTATAAAATGTTTATATATAATGTTATTTTTAAAGGAATAATGCCATTAAGAACAATTACACTGATCTGCTCATGGTGCTGACCAAAGCTGTCCTAGGGGCTCCTGGGTCTCCATAACCATGACTGTCTAGATGGGTCCGTGCCTCTTGCCCTGTACAGCGGGTCAGCTCTCTGGGCAGGGAACATGGTTTTGTTCCATCTTTGTGGAGTTCTCCCTGACTTGCACGTGCTGCAGTAATGCAAATAGTAAATAACAAATATTTTCCTATTGTTCCTATTATTCCAGTAGTAAATTGCACCTGCTAAGCCTGTTTAAGCTTTCAAGAGAAAGAAAAACACTTGTTAATCTGTTATTTTCCTGTTTAAATACAACAACTATTCTCAGATGGATACTCAAAAAGGAAACGGTAATTTCTGGTGAATACAGTTTTACTGAGTGGATTTCCTGGACATGTTTGTAATGTGTACTCTAGGAAAAAGAAGAAAAAAAACCCCGATGTATTTTCAGATCGGTTTTGGCTATGATGATGATTGATTTGTGGATTTACATTGCACAGCCCATAGACTCTCATAGTTTTTTGCATAAAATTTATGCAAAACTTTTGATGGAATTCAAATATAGTATTTGAAAATACATGGTCTTGGCTAATGGACTGGCTAAACTGGAAGAGAATTTACTATAAGGAAACTGTTCCTGTGGCTGATAATCCTACAGGTTGACTGAGAAGCTCACGTTAAGGGGCTCTGAGGCAATGCTTCAGTCTCCTGGTGGTTCTGCTGCTCCAGGTTTGACATTTTTGGAGTTGCTATATCCCTTTTAAGGCCCTCACCTTAGCAAGGAATAAAATGTCATTTGTAGATGCTCATGTCACTCCACTGTCTCTAGGAAAACCTGGAAGATTATTTTAAATACTGAAATCTAAGGCTGCTAATTAAGTTAATTGAGATTAATCTAATCCTAAATAATCTTCACAAAGCCCTTTGGCCAGTTACTAAGCAATGCTGGATGCCTTTTGTGGGATTCTCAGTGGCCTGACTCCAGCTGATGTCCAAGGAGTTGGGAGAGTGTGGAGCAGCACTCCATGCAATAGCTAACTTTTTTTTTTTAACTGTCAGAGAAGTTTTTGTTTCTTCTGTTAAATGTTTCTATGTTGTCTCAATATTGCATGAAAATACTCAGCACTTCATAGGAAGTGGCCTTGGAAGGGTATTTATGGTGTGCTAAAGATTATACACCAAGTGAGCAGTAGCGCAGAGACCAGAATTCTTTTCTTTTACCAAAAATATCTTCCCACAAAAGTGGAAGAACAAGCTGCAGGTTCCATCTGCTTCCTCACATGGAGAGATCCAGCAGGTCCTCCAAAGGACACCTTCTGTTTCCTTGGGACTCAGCTTCATTTGAAGAAACACCATCAGAATTCTTAAAACAGTGAAATAAAAATACTTAAGCGACCAAATGCTGCCTTGAACTCTAGTTTGAATGTTGTATTCAGCATTCACATGCTCCTCATACACACAAATAGTCATGTGCTGGTTTTCTTTTCAGGTGCACTTAAGCTTATGTGATAATTTTAATTTTTATATAAATTGAAACAACACAGAAGACAATCTTCAAGAGATATAACTTAGCACTTTATTCCAGTCACAAAAACACCCTGAATGAATGATCTGCTCGTCTGTTCTGGTTTTCACTATCTATATGATGAACACAGCATAAATCCTATGATTATCCATGCATCTATGTGGAAATCACTCAGCCATTAATCGCTATACAAGATAAGACCATGCTTGCTTTTCCTTACATGCTATCCGTTTTTATATTGAAATATCAAAAGTCAGTCTAATACAAAGAATGCCAAATTTTAATACTGTGGAAACATATTATACTTCCCAGTACTTTAGCTAAAAGTAACCTTTTGGGGGGGTCTTTAAAATATATTAACTGGGTATCTCTAGTAATGTGCTGTTGCAAATTCTGGCACCTCCTGCATGCTACCTTAGGTGGGGATTGAAGGGATAATAGGGGACAAAGTGCCCCAGCTGAATATCAGCAACACTGAAAACTGATAAAACTGTAAAGACAGGCTCTTTACTTGCTCACCCTGTTTCCAAAAAGCCTGTCTCTACACCTGGTAATGGTTTACTGTTAAAACCTGTTACTCAAATGAGAAGGAAACGATGATGACTTCCTCCAGCAAAGCTGGCTACCAGAGCTGGGGTCAAGAATACACCAGGAAAAACGACTTGGGAAGAGGATCTGCTGTATTGCAGCTGCTGCCACTGTGTGCACATCCCTCTGCCTGTACCCCAGCTCTGCATGCTCTGACATGTAGAGAATGTGCAACGGGAGCCAAGTTGAACTGCTTAGAAGTTCATCACAGTCTAACTGAGAATTTGACATGCTTAAACAGGTCAGGCTAAACTTGCAATCCTGCTTTATTCTTTCCTTGCTCAGGAAAGATGCGTGTCTTTTACTTTCAAGCTACCTTTGATAGATTGCAATATGGAGTTTAAAATGGTGGGGTTTTTTCATTATTTTGATTTGAACAATTTGAGGTTTAGTTCTATGACCTAGACTAAGCTTCATGTAAATTCTACTTAGAGTGAATTACTACAGCCAGTAAAACTCCTCCTGCTGCAAAATAAGCCTTCTGATTTTAGTCCCTTTTGAAGGACTAAAAGGACCCACCTTCTGCTTACTCCTTATTCCTCTGATCCTCACTGCAGGGTGGTTTATATCCGCGGGCTTCAGTTGGCAAGCTTGTATATTGTTCATGTCCACTTGGGACATCCTTTCAAGGAGCAGCAATCTGGAAATTTGATGGCAGTGCTGGGAAACCAGCAGAGCGGATTATCTGTTGGATTAGCATTGCTCTCTGCCATAGTGACACACTGCTCTCTGCCTTGCTGCACACAGTCCCTCTCAGTGAGTGCTGAACTCAAAATCCTGGTTTTTAGGCCAACTTGCAATTTTTTTCCTAGTTATAGTGTCTGAGGAAGACACCTGGTTGGATCGAGGTGCTGGGTTCAGCTGACATCTGCTACTGGTATCTAGGACACTTTTAAAAGATGGCATAGGTTAGGGCGGTCGCCTAGCTACGGTGGGGGAAAGGAAGGGAGAGCTGAAACACGCTGCTTTCCCTGCTGGCTCCAAAAAGCAGAAACCCAGATCTGCAGGGAATCTGGGCCAATGTGTTCCTCACACTTCAGACGACAGTCCCACTCATTCCTCACTCTGCAGGCTGTGCAGTGCCGAGGTTTCGCACCGGCTGGTGGGGCCAAGGGTGTTTCCCGGTTCACCCTGCTTCCCCGGCGGGTAGGAGTGGCTGGCCTCAGCACGCAGGGCTGTGGGAGCTCTAACTGCAGAGACCTGCAATTTGGGAGTATTTCCATGTAAAGCATTTTTCATGAAAACATGTTCATCTGGTGAAAGTATTTGTAGGGAAGAGTTGAACTTGATGAATTCTCCATTTAAAAAAGAAAAAAAGCAGCATATAAAAGGCTCAGCAGATTTGAGAACATATGGGGTTTGATTCTCCACTGTCTTACACGTTGTGCCTTTGTTTACAATCTGACAAAGCAGACATAAAATGCAACCTCACTGCCTGGTTAGGATTTGCCTCCACTTAGTTACAAGTATGATTGAATACACAAGATTATAAAGCCTGGTGAATCAGTTCTCTGCTTCTTTTCCTCCGCTATTATTGATCCTTCGTTACCTGCTTTTGACCACCATGACACGTGTAGGTTTATATAGTCCTCCTCTAGTGACCTCTTCCTTTTTTGCTTTGCTTTCCCAGCCTTCTCCTGCTTTAACTCAAGTCTTTGCATCTTTCTGGGTTACTACATCCCAGGTGTTTTGAAAGGAATGTGTATTTAGAAATAGGAAAGGGGTGGGAGGAACAAGGAGGACAGTGATTTTTTTTTGTGGGGGTCACACATTCTGTCAGCAAAGGAGGAAGATTATACTTTCTCCCCCATTAGCACCAGTGACTACACCTGAAATACTGCATTCCTTTCTGGCATCCTACAACTAGCAAAAAAAAAAGACAAGAAAGAAAGAAGAGAGAAAGAAAAGAGCAGTAAAAAAGTGATTCAGAGACTAGATATATGCTGACTTACATGGAAAGACTAAACTAACTATGAAAAAGCATGGCTTGCCCAAGGTAAAGGCCACAGGAGATACTGCTGTGTGAAAGCAGACTTTAAAGCTGAGTGAAGAGGGGAGTTGGTTATAGTAATTCAAGGTGGGTAAAGATGATGGGATAAAATGCAAAAAAGAAAAAAAACATGCTTGGTATAAAAAATAAGCTTGCCTACACTATAGAACTGTGTCCTTAGTATAATGTATTAATGGTAGTTTACTGTACCTAGTTAAAGAAAGTACTGTGCTGTAATCAGGTGAATAAACTAGTGAAGGCACAACTCTAGGACATACCTGTATTTCTGCTATGCTTGAAAAGAGTCTCAAAGACCACAATTGCAGGTAGGCGTATGTAAATCTGTATGTATGAAAGGCAAATCTGTGACTTTTCCTGACTGCTTCTGGCAGCTTTGGGAATCTCTTTCCTTCAAATCATGGTTTTCAACACTTAACGGGTTTTGTGCAATTTCCCACTATTGCTTCAATATAACCTTCAAATCATGGTTTTCAACACTTAACGGGTTTTTTGCTTCAATATATGGACCTGTCCCTCAGGTCCAATCTGTGTTTCCTTTGGAAGTCTGCTATCTATCTGTGAGTCCACTAAGGTGAGAGATGGAAAACCAAAGGGATTTAATGGAGTCATTGAGTGTTTTGAAAGGAGTGCAGGTCCTTTATTTTTCCTTTCCCTGTTTCTGTGACATTGTGGCCAAGAATCACAAGGTCCTCTGCAATTGTATGTGGAAGAAAAGTCTGTTCTGGCACTTTCTTTCTAATAAAATTAATATTAGGATCAAAGTACCTCAGCTTTCTTTGTCCAAGTTTGCATGCTTAAAGATATGCTAGTTTTAAGGTTTTAATGAAATAACAGAGCATGATGTGTGTCATCACCAGCTAGCCATTGAAAGTTAATGCTGCTGAGCTTACTGAACTATTTTAGTATCCTTTATGGGTATTATGTGCATTTTACATTATCAAGTGTATTATAATTATCAGTTTGATGTCATAAATGGTTTGAGGTCTACCCCATTAGGTTTATTATTCCTGAATATAAACTGGAAAGAATTTCAGTGCCAGAAAATGAGCTAAAGTATTGGTATGGCATTGGACCGAAAGTCCCCAAAGTCCAACATTTATTCTCTTATGGTGGCCAACACAGGTTGCTGAAGCAAGACATTAAATTCTATAAAAACATGGACTCCCCAATATTTTTTCCCAGCCTCCAGTGATTTGTGGCTGAGGGACTTCCCAAGCAAAAGCTACAAAAACTTCAGTACCCTGAACGTAAGCACTCTTAGCTGATTTTTTTTCACTTGAAAGATTTTTCCAACAAAAGATTCTCCCTTTGTTGAAATATTCTTCTCTTTTAACCTGAATTTTCAAAACAAAATTATGTATCCTTAATATTTTGAATGTTTTTTTTTTAAAAAAAGTAAAACAGTTAAAAACGTACAACTTCTCTTTTCATTTTCTAGCTCTGAAAGATTTCAGTTCTAGGAGGCTAAAAGAATGGAAAAGATGGAAGTGAAGCAGTGGACCTAATTACATCAGTTGCAGTCTGTGGTCAAAAAGAGGGAGAAGCATAAGAATGAGGGGGGCAAAAATCTAAAATATTCTAAAATATTTAAATTTGTAATTACTGAAAATAAGGAGAAATAGAAAACATCTGATTTTTTTAAAATCTATTTTTGATCTGTCCTTCCCTACAATATAATGAACAGGTGACAAGGAAAAGTATCTGATATTTTTCTGGGAGATTTTTTTTCAACCAATTGTAGTTATTAATATTAACAAATGTTTTTTAAAATATTTATTAAGAAGTTCAAAACATCCTACTCTTAAAATTTAACAGATGCCCTAATGCTAAACATGTTAATTTTAGATTTTGATATATTTGTAATGCACTTCAGCACCACAGTGTATGCTTGATGCTGTTAAATAAACTTAGAACCAGACTTTTACAACATAGGTCCTGCTAAGTCTTGCAGATGAAGTTGTTGACTTGTTTCTTTTTTTTATCAGGGCCTCTTTGTGCCATATTCACAGAGGAAAAAAGCCTTGAAGGGGGTTAAATGGCTTTCTGAAGCTCCTTCTCTTCCCTGATTGCATATGACCTCCACAGAAATATGATCTGGACATGGAGAACATTGAAGGGTCGTACTAGTTTCAGAATAAACCTTGTATACCCACAATTTATTTCATGGTGATTGAGGAAAGTAGAAACTACCTGAGACTTCTCTGACTCACATTTGGGACAGAACAGTCACAGCCTACAGCACAGACTAAGGCTATTGGTCCACATGTCCTTTTCCCTACTGCTCATACCCCAAAGATGTAAAAGGGGAAACAAAATGAAAGAAACAACTGAAAAAACAGCTTCCAGTTGCTGATAACCTCAAGGCAATACGAGCACAGAGATGCAAGTGTTCCCCTAAGTGGAAGAAAACTGATTGTACAAGTTACATGCTTTTTTGAAAGACAGAATTAAAATATTTTCATTTTGCGATGTTGAAACAAAAAGACACATCACTTAAAACATGGCAGAGTGGGGAATAGATGTCATTGTCACAGCTGCCAGCCCAACTGAGCTTCCAAAGGAGGTGATGCAAAACTATGTAACAAAGGTGCTCTTGCTGAGGCTTTCCTGCTTGAAGAGATGTATGACATGAAATTAGATCCAGGCTGGCAAAAGTTGTTTCTTTTACAACTAGGTTAAAATATTCTGAAGTTCAAGATGCTGATACCAAGTAATAAACACGACATTTTAAAATTAATGTGTTGCCAGGGAAAATGGCCAGAAAGCAGTTGTTAAGATGGTTAAATCATCTTTAGGTCATACTGGGAAAAAAAAAATATCTTACTAAAGTTTTCAGTGCTGGATGTGTTTTATTGCTTCTAATATAAATTCACTGATGATGGTTATTATCATAACTGGGAACTGATCACACTGGGCATGGAGGTCTTGGGTGCATTTAAGCTGGGCTAAATGATACTAGGCTGTGAGTGCTTTCTTGAATGGAAAACAGTTTCAGTATGTAATAGTCATTTTAATGTGAAAAAGCCACTTAGTATTTGCAAAAATACAGGGGCATAGCCTGTTACATGTATATATTCCTATTCCAGTTAATAAGAACTGCATAATACCTTGGCATTTTTGAGGCTGCAAGTAAAACTTTTTTTTTAAATTGTTACCATTCTATAGTGACAGAAAAGTAGCTTGCTCACTTTTTTGTACTTTCAGTTTTTCATTTATTCCTTCCAGTCGACTTGTTCTTTCTGGCATGCTTAGACAAACTGCAAACTCACGTACCTTTACAGAACTGCTGCAAGCCAGGAAAGAGAACCAGATGAGATGGGGGAAAAAAAAAAAAGGCAGGATGCATTCATTTGTTCTTCACTGTGTTTTCAATTGAAACTCAAAAAGTATTGCAAAGATAATAATCTATTGCTTTTACATAAAGTAGAGGTAGCTTTTATATATGCTATGACAGCTGAATCTCCAGTCAGTTGGCATTTTGTCCAGCATCAAGTATCCGTTTGAAAAATGCCTTCACTTTGCCAATCTCACATTGCCAAGTCACAGTTCAGAGTCGCAAGAGAACAAAGGCAAATTCAATAGCTGGAAAAATACAAGAGAAAAAAGACTGGCCTTGGACAAGACTTCATTTAATGCTGCTAGGAGCTCTAGTGCTGGTTAGAACTGTTTCAAAAGCCTGTATTCTTCTGCTCTTCCTTCAGGAAACAATATGTTAACATACCTTAAACCCAGTGGATCTACCAATGGAAAACTAACTATATAACGCACACACTGCCAGATGCTGTTCTTTGTATCTGTGGCTAGAGCTACAAGTATCTCAGTTATTCTGTTCTGAGATAATTCAGGTATCTCCAGCCTTACAGTGAACTCTGCAGTAAAGATAAAAGCTCTTCTAAGTTTTGTCTTCAGCAGTGACTGATATTAAGAAGCCCAAGTTTCCCACTTTCTAAGTTTTTTTCTGTTTTTGAAAATTGTACCCATATTCTAGCAAACCTACCAAAAAGCATGCCTGTTAGTTGGTATGTAATCTATACAGAGGGTATAGGCACTTGGGACAATAATGCACACATTAACACTAATGGACAGTCTTAGATGCTCTGTCCCCCTCTTTCTGCCCCTTACTTTTTGAGAGCAAGCATGATTGAAAGTTGATGGAGAAAATGGTTTTGGAAAACAAATTACAAGGTGATTTTTAGCTGATCTTTAAGCATGCATACAAGATGTATGCTTTGAAAAATACTTAAGATACAATAATACACTTACATTTCCTGAGCACATCCATCACTCTCATGGGATGTCTTTTCAAAACTCCATGCATACAATCTCTCTGATTTTGCAGATACTTAGCATCATTCAAAAAATTCCTTTCTCCTATCTAAAGTTAACAAAGGGCTTCAGAAGTAGACAGAGAATCAAATGTGGGTCTGCTGGAATCAATGAAGAACTTTAAATGTCATTAACATCATTTACAGTCAACAGAGCTAAAAATCTTCCTTCATTACAGCAAAATGTTGACCATGTCATCATGGACCTTTCTGGACAAGTCTTGTCTGTTTTAGTGAATTTGTGACAGTAGTCAAATACAGCTTGCAACCCTTTGTTAGCCCCATTGACTAGTTCTGAGGTTTCACAGACTGCCTGAGAAGCACACAGCTCCTTGGGCAATTTGACAGCCATAATGTGGTACCCATCACTTGCATCTGCTGAAAGCTCTTAGTCCCTCTCAGCTTCCCACCAGGATGTTCAACTCTTTTCTTCTGCTCCTTCACATAGAGAGACCTGCATGGCCATAACTGACTCCTTAACTTCTGCATGTGCCATCTGTTTTATTAACATTTCTCAGATCACAGCTTGACTTCTCTTTTATACCCACATAGAGTTGCCTTTAATTACTTTTATCTTTCAGGCTGAACAAAGGGTTTGGCATGTTCAAGGACGCTTTTAAAATCACACTCCTTTTCAGTGACAGCATGTGATCATCTTCCAGGAGCACAGGATGACTGACAGGACTATTGGCCACAGTTTCATGAGACAAAGATTTTATTGACTTGGTAGGCAGTAACAGTTCCCCAAAATCAGATGGATCACTGAAGCCTGTGTTTTGCCTTAACTCTCAGAACTTAATTCAGTGTCTCCTAAATCTCTTTGAAAAATCCAAATAATCCCCAGCTGTATGGTGCCTGCTGATGGAATGTTACTTATATAATTGCCTTGGATGTTGTGTGATTATTTTTAAAAAGTGTTGACTGGTGTCGAAAATGAGCGTGTGTAAGTAGAGAAGGAAAACATACATTGAAAAACTGTCAAGAAAGGCTAGGACTGGCATTTTAACCAGATGTGTGTGAGACAAATGTGTGTAACGTCATGAAAGCCACAGGTAATGTGACACTCTGCAGATGTTTTTAATGGGAGCAGAAAAGTTTTCATCTGATTACACAATTAGTTATGTTGCAGACTCAGAATTAAATAGTTTTCCAATTCTGATAGGATGAAGTAATTCCCAGGTTTTATAGTTGCCATTTACATTGGTAAAGATACGTAACAGGAAAGCTAGAACAATCATTTTGTTATCTCAAATCTTCTTCAGCTTTCTCAAAAATGCATTAACTCCTTTCATTATTTATTCCTCAGTTAGGGCCTTTTGTTTATTTCCTTCAGGTTAATTGATAATAGGCTAATGAATAATCCATCAGCATGAGAATTCAGATTCTGAATTAATCTGAAGATTAATTCCTTCATTCAGAAAAAAACCCCAAAACAACCCACTTTAGCAAATGCTAATCTTGTTGTCATTCCAGGCGTTTAATTTATTCATTGTAAGTAGCTAAAATCTCAAGTCAGGGCGCTTTTTAAGACTCCTAACTATTTCTTGGTTACAGAGATACTCTCGTCCCCAATACTCATAGTTGGTGCCTCTACAAGGTAAATTTATACTGTTTGCAGATTTCTGATGGGTAGAATAGCACTGCTTAAAAATGAAGGTTCTATGTATAATATCAAAATATGTCCCTTGGGAATAGGGAAAAAATGGAATTAGCATTTCTTGCTGTTGCCTAAATGTTGGTGTTCAGTCTGTAAGTGAAAAAAAAAAAAAAAGGTATAAATTGGGTTACACTTATTAAATCTCACGTCTTACCTTGCCAAATGTAGTCTTAAAGAAGGTTTATTCACTGTTCATGCAATGCCTTTAATAGTGAAACATGAATGGGGAGAATGAATCCTGTAATTACTTTTTAATGGCAGCTTCATCTTCAAGGAAAAAAAAAAAAAAAAGAAGTGCTGTAATTATTTAATCTAAAAATAAAGATAATTTGTAGAAAGCAATACTGAGTGTGTGAAAGGGTCAGATGTTTAGCTTCTGAAGAAAAGAGAGCTAAATATGTCTAGGCACATGTTAATTGTGTATAGTGGAGGTCTTTAGTTGGAAGGGAAAAAGACCTGGTTTTTCATTCAATTAATTAAAAAAAATAACCTTACCTCAAAGCTTGGAGTAGATTTGAACAAATAAACTTTTCTTTGTTTAAATTATGTTTGCTAAAGGCTGAAACTTTTTAAAGCAGAGATGTCAAGTGAATTTTGAGGCTTAGTTTACCTGCAGTAAAAAAACATTTCTGATTTTGGAAAACTAACCTGTATTATATTTACACAATCAGGCTCACTTGTATTTTTAGATTAGTACAAAACTACTTTCTCATGAATCTGAGCATGAGACCATGTATACCTTCATCCTATGTGGAAGAGAGAAGATCCATAGCAGAAAGCCTTTGCATACGATAACTCAAGCTGTAACCTCTCGGGCAGCAACTACACAGGTTCCTTTTCTTTGTACTAACCATTTCCACACTGGCAGTGACATTTGCCTACCTGGAACTCATCCTGAGTTGGAAATGTTGAGTTATGGAAATGTTGTTTTTCCATATCTATAAGTCATGTTAGACTGTTCCACTCACTGTCAGATAGCTCTAGCAATCGATGAGGTCACCACACTCTGTAGGTTTTAAGTCAATAAGAACTTTCAATTTTACTCAAAATTCATCACTGCTGTTGGCTTCTTCTGTTTCCTATACTGTTTATTCCTTATCAACCTGCTGTAGCTGTTTTCATTTCTTTTGCATACCAGATTGCTTTGACTGCATTAATACGCCTAGACCCACTATTTTTATAGAAGAGTGTAATTTTTTTATTATTTTTTATTTTTTTTGCTACAAGCGTGTATTATAAAATACCTGGCAGCTTGAGAATCCCAGAGATGCATAATGTAGAGTAGAAATAAAAAACCCTGCTTTTGTTGCAATGGATGGAAATTTTTTCAGGTGCAATGTTAAATGCAAATTATAAATATACTATTTTGCTTGCAAGATGGTTCTTTATAAATACAATAATATGAAAATAAGGAAAAGGATTATTCTGACAGCTTAAATGACTTGTTTACTGTTTCTTTTTGAAAAGTTAATATCTTTGAATATTTTCCTCTTCTGATGAGGCAATTTTTATCATATTCTTTTTGCTAAAGTAGCATTTCTCCAACTTCAGATATGGCTCCTGTTACAGTAACGATAGACTTAATTATAGTAAAGGAATAACTCTGCTGAGTCAGAATAGATTTAAAATTACAGAAGCTGCTTGACTAAATTTCAGTTCTGGTTCTACAAACAGCTCCATATGTTACATTTCTGTTCCTAGCTGAGCTCTGTGAAGTGAGCTGCACTCCAAAGTGGGAACCATCTATACAGAGATAGAAAGAACATCAGACCTCTATCAGCATTTTTATCTACTAAAATATTTCCACTTGCCTTGTTCAATGTAAAAGTAACAAATCGAGATCCTTGGGATAAAGCAGTGCTTACTTCTCACCACATGAGCAAATCTTACTTTAGGAAAAGAGTTAAGAAGAAAGGACTACAGGTACTGTTTTTAAAAAAACATCCACCCTGCTTTGTTCCTCTGGAAGGCACTGATTTCCATACAAGGAGAGTCAGGCTGGTGCTAAGCTCCTTGAACCCATTCCTGTCCCTTCCTAGTGTCTCCCCTCCTTTTCTGGACTTTTCTGGGAGCCTGATTAAAACTATTCACTAGGCAGTGTTGCTTAGGTCATGCTGTTCTATTACAGATATTGTTCCTTTTTGTTAGTTTGATATCCTAAATGTGTCTACAACTTTCAAGGCTCTGATACTTCCCTTATGGACAATGTAACTCTTCAGCTGCTAAAAAGCTTCTGTGACAGTGTGTAGAGCATCCTGGAGATGTCCAATACTTTTCTATAACTCGCCATGAAGAGCAGCCTCTAGACAATATAACAGATGCATTAAGTATTAATGTTTCACAGTAATCAACCCATTTATGAACCCAGTTGAGTCAGTTTTTGTTATTAACAGTATTTCTCACAGGGTAGCTTTAAAACTTACATTATGAACAAGCTGACAGTGATAACTTTGTGCAATTCTTTTTTCCTTCTTTCATTTTTATCTAAATCCTTCATAAGGAGTATTTGGATTTATGTGTTTATCTTACTTTAGAGAATTTAAATATTGATATACTTGGGCATAGTGAAAGATCCAATGGGAAACAAAAAGGTTTTCTGATGTAAAATGGCTTGCGAGGGGGTCATAGCTGTAGTACTTTGAGTCAGCCCCATTTACTTAGCTGCATGTAGAAAGTCTGACTAGCATTGGTACATATGACAATATTAAAAGCTGTATATATGCACGTGTGAACTACGCACAAACACTATAAATACATAGTCCTGTGGGATTTTAGTACACATATCGGTGAAAAAGATCAATTAGACATGTTTCAGAGTCACAGACCTGAACTTTTTCCGGCAGCTGTAGTTTTATGGGGGGGCTGTTATGTCCCCCAGAAGGCAAAGGACAGCAAAGGAACGCCTTCCTCTCTCCTCATGCAAGCAGCACAGGCAGCTGTTGATAGCCCGACTTCCTTGTTCAGAAGCATTAGTCTTTTCAGTACTCCTCTTGCAGTATGAGCGATGCACTGGGAGTATTCTCTCTTGTATTGAGAGAAGAAATTAGCTTGCTACCATTTTTTTCAGGTGCATGAGGCAAATGTCTAGTGTTTCAGCTATATTGTTATAGGCACTGCTGTGCTTGCTGTCCATAGGTAAATACTGGTAAGTGCCATGTAAATGTGCTATAGAATGAATCATTCCTGTTTATTAGAGTGAACGAGTGCTCTGTTGAAGGTAACAGGATGACATTGGTTCATATGCTTTCAGGAAAATCTCCTGAAAACATTTGTGTGGATTTTCTTTCATTACATACCTACATTTGGGATCTGAGAAAAGCAATCCTAAATGAAGTGTCCGAGTTCACTGTAGAATTTTTTTTTCTGCTTCTTTGACTGATGGGAGAATAATAGCTTTGTTTATCTTCTGCTATCCTAGGCAGCTGGTAATTCCTATTCTCCTTTTCTCTCTAGATTGTTTTTTCCATTTGCAGGACAGATTGGAACCACAGACCTAATCTCCTACTTTATATCCTATGCAGCCACTTGCAGGTGTGTGTATAGTGTAACCTTACCAAAATGGCAATGCTTTACAGAGATATAAATTAGAAGGTACAAGTAATATAAAGAGCAAGATAGGGGATAATCAAGTCCCAGGGAGAGAAACTATCTTTAAGTCTTGTGCCATCTGGACGCAACTTTTTTTGTGAGTGCTTATGAGTTTAAAATATCTGTAGGTGCTGAGGCATCTGAAGGTTCAGTGGTATATGTCATTTTTATGCGAGGAGCAGCTGAGTCCCAGATCAGAGATTTACTAGCTGTTAAAGAGAGATACTCCTTAAGAGACTGAAGCAGACAGATTAAGTTCCTTACTTTCAGAAGCTGCCTTTATAAAAGAAGTTTTTTGCTATTTTCTTCCCCTCCAGCCTGTCCTTTACATAAAGCTATGCCACCTTTGGTGTTTGGCTATGCGTGAGGACAGGGTAAATGTGGTTGTGCAAGGATATTGCCTGTACTGGTAATACAGAGCTCTTTGTTGGAAGGAGTTTAGAAAAAGCTGACTGTAATTTGCTCAGGATGAAAAAAGGCTGAGCACAAAGCTTTAAGTCATATAAAAGCAGGCTGCAAAAAGAAAAGGACCCCAAGGGCTTGTAACAGCAATGTCCTACCGAGTAACCAGTGAATCATCACATTGACTACATGATATCATTAAATCCCATCTATTTGGACCTGTTTATTACAAAAATTGTGTGTTGTGTCTCATCCCTTTCACAGCTGTGCAATACCAGTCACTTGAGAGTTCCTTAATAGGTCTCTAATCTCAGAATACCACCTCTGAGTATCTTTTGCCCCAGCCTTTTTTTTTGTAGAAGGATAGCATAATGCCACTTAGTATCAAATGTGCCTGCACTGGTAAGAACATATTGAAGGTTTTGTTGTGCTGCCGTATAGCTGAGCCAAGACATAAGACAATGCTGAGGTGAGACATTGCTGCAAACTCTTTACTAAGGCAACTAAAAGGTAGACAAAAATAATTTCTTGCAGGTCAGCTCATTAAGGATGCTACTGAAGTACAGGAAAAAACAAGCTTCTGAGTTACTTTTTTCCTTTCCTTTTCTCTTTTTTTTTGGGAGCTGAACCAAATTTGCTTAATGAGTTTTGGCATGAAAAATGATTTTTATTTCTTTCTTCCTACTATTTTCTACAGAAATAGAGCTGAGGGAGCAAGGAAATGGGTATTTTCAGAGAGAAACAACCATTA
Source organism: Antrostomus carolinensis (assembly GCF_000700745.2). Classification (NCBI taxonomy): domain Eukaryota; kingdom Metazoa; phylum Chordata; class Aves; order Caprimulgiformes; family Caprimulgidae; genus Antrostomus; species Antrostomus carolinensis. The sequence continues at coordinate 9,573 of NW_010299994.1, read as the reverse complement.
GTGGTGAATAAAAAGTGGCAAAATAGCTCTTCCTCCTCTCCTCAACCTCCTCCTTGAGATAAAACAAATGTCAGGGCACAACAGGGGCTGTGGGCTACAGTGGCAGGGTCTACCCTAAGGCAGGCAAGGTTCCCACCGCCCCAGCCAGCGAGCACAGCGTTCTCTTAACCACATTATCGGAGGGTGAACTGATACCCAGTTACAGATAAGAATTGCCTCCAGTCTTTCTTAAAATAAACAAACAAACAAACAAACAAACAAATAAATAAACAAATAAAAAATTTTCTCTTGGTGGTCCCTATTACATTTACACTCTCATTATGTGAAGCAGCTGAAATAGAATTAGTATGGTGAGCCTACCTGGAGGTTCCTGGCTGTCATAGTGATTTTAAAATATTTTAACACTTATCTGGAAAATGTTGCATACCATTGCTAAAATATATGTTTGTGGTCTGGGCAGTATTATGCTAGTATTCCAGCATTATTGCTGCTAAGAAAGCTGTCAGAAGGGTGCTGTGAACTGTGCACAAGACAAGGGTGTAGTTTGCAATGTTTTCTTTGTTGGCAAAGCTGGCCCATGAAATTCCTGCCTCTCTATCCTGTCCTCTGCCCTAGACATTCATTCTCATATCCGTGCTGTGGTTTGCTCAGTTGTGCTCAAGCAGGTTTGTGAGGCTCTGCTGAAAACAAGATCTGGTCTGATTTGGATTAAAAAGAGGAGTATTTTTGAAATCCATATAACTTCAGGATATAGTATGGATCTAGTGATATGGGTCTACAACATCTTTACTGACCTGAGCAAATACTTACAGGCTTGGTAAAAACTTAATACAATCCTGTATGTCATCTGCTCTCACAGGTTTATTCTGTTTAAAAAAAGATTTCAAAAAGCATCAAGCTGATAAGACTGTTTTTCACAAAGTAGCAGCCACATATTCTGGAAGCAATTTACTGCTGACCAAACTTTCAGGCAGCTAGGGAAGATGTATGCATGCTAAAGAAAGACTTTTAAAAATGAAGAATGAATGAATATCTCTGCATTTTTAACATCTTTTTGAATTTCAAATACTACAGGTTTTACTTCACTTTTCAAAGTACTGAACATTCACTGAATTGACACTTACAGATTCTGAGCACAAGTCCTTTTATTTTTCCTCCAAATGATGCCAAATTAAAATGCTCTTGTGTTTGCTCAAAATGGCATTGGAATTACAGCAGAGTGTCACTGTTTCTCAGTCGGCACTTCGGGTCAGTCTCCCTGTTCTGTTAGCCTGCCTGAGCCTGGAAATGGTCCCGCTGCCTGCAGGTACCTTGGCAGGAGCTGGACAATATTTAGCACAAGGGTAACTCTTTAGATAACCACCAGACCAAACAAATGTGGGAGCATGTAGACACATTCTGCGTCAGGAGGAGAACTGCACATGACGAAGGGATAATTTTCATTTTCAAGGTCCAGAAATAGGACTGCAGATTTGCTCTAGTCCCAATCAAACAGCTGGATGGAATCCTCCTACTCCACACAACATCTTCAGGGTAATGGGAGACTTCTTATTTTCTCCCTGTTGGGAAAAGAAGGGGGAAGAATGGTCCAGTTTATGGGTTCTCTTGTTTTAATTCTGGCTGTTGGTTATTACCTGCCTTTCATGCGAGAAGAAATACAAGCTTCTCAGCTGAGCGAGGAAAGCATATATTCCCAGATAAGAGGACTTTGGCAAAACTAGGGAAGGACTAATATTTTTTTCCTGGCCAAATTAAATAGAAATCTCACACGCCAGCTTCTCTCCCTAATTTTGATTCTATAATATTTGAATAGGCTTGTGATTAGGTGAAAGAAATTCACTCTGTCTCTACATGGTGCCATAACTATTTAAAACAGCTAAATACAAAATGAACTCATTAACTTGCAATAGTCTGAAAAGATTTTCCCCTGGTTCTGCTTCAGGAAACTATATTATATTTCTATGTGTTAGAAATTTTAGCTTCTTCAATTGTATTTCCCCCTCATGTTTTAAGAATAAGGCTTTCGAAAATGCTATTAACAAATATATCTTGCAATTTTTTAAATTTAGTTTTCCTGAATACCTTTGGAGAAGCAGGATGAAAGAACAAATGTGTCTCGACACTGTCATCTAGTGGCAAAACACATAGGAGGCCCTTGAGAGAGCAGCAGCAGCTGAGCTGAGCTGGACAGCTAACCAGCACCACCTGTTTTACACACTGATTAATGACTGATCCACATATTTGTACTTTTTTTTGCCTTCAGGCAACTTGAAGACTTTGCATCCATAACAGAAGAGAGACTATGTCTAGCAGCTTGCCCAGGAGATGATGAGGCCATCCATGCTGCTCTGGGGGAAGAAGTCCATGTTTTTAGTTCAGTTGCTAAGAAAGATTTGGCCTTTGCACATCTAAAAATATTGCCTGTGTAGTAAAATCATAAGGGGAGGCTGGTATCTTCCAAGAAGGAATTGTTCTTTAAGCTAGCCTGACACAGAAAGTCAAACTACATGAGCATAAGGACTGTGAATTTGTGCTTTGCGGGGAACTGGTATAGTGAGTGGAGAAGAATGTTGTCTCAGTTAGCAGAACTAATAGGAACTATTCAACCACTGGGATATTTTAAAAAGATGGAGGAAAAAAAACCCACTTTTTTTTTTCTTTTTCTGTTTTCCAAATAGCTTCACTTTGCTTATGTTTGTGCTACTGTGCTCTAGTGCATTAACTACATTGCAAAAATACCAGTCATGAAGATGTGGATCATCACAATTCCTCATTTGGCAGCATGAGGTGTATCCTCTCAGTCAGAAGACGAGAGAGGAACGTACCTATAGACAGCACACATGGTTGCCCAGCAGCACTGAAGAGTTTAGAATGAATGTAAGTATAGCAGCTGGCTTGATTCTTGAGGGCAAACTTGTATTAAAATCAGATACAACCATGAATGCAGTGAGATACACTACAATTGTATTCCTTGGGTGCCCTTTTTTAGAGGTCTCAGTCTCAGGCCCTAGAACC